>NW_007245607.1:0-116632 GCF_000164805.1 Carlito syrichta | reverse complement strand
CCTAATTTTTTTATTTTTATTTTTTTGTAGAGACAAAGTCTTGCTATGTTGCCTAGGTTGGTCTCAAACTCCTGGGCTCAAGTGGTACTTCCACCTTGGTCTTTCAAAGTGCTGAGATTACAGGCATGAGCCACTGTGCTTGGCCTATTTTAAAAATTTTACTTTTTTTCACTTTTAAAACTTTTTTGTTAAAAACTTAGGCACAAATACACATTATTTTAAGCTTACACAGGGGCAGGAGTATCAAGATATCACTAGGCAATATAAATTTTTCAGTGCTGTTATAGTCTTATGGGATAGCCATCCTATATGCTGTCTGTCATTGAGTGAAACATTTGTTGTGTGGTCCATGACTACAGCTAAATATAAACTTACCATGTAACTCTGCTAATAGGCATTTGGTCAGAAAATAAAGGATATGTACACAGAAAGACTTTTATATAAATATTCATGGCAGTTTTATTAACAGCCCCAAACTGGAAACAACTTAAATATTCATCAGCAGATAAATGATACGTTTTGAAATATTCATATAATGAAATGTTACTTAGCAGTGAAAAGGAGGAACTAATATGAGTCTCAACACAGATGAATTTTCAAAACATTTTGCTGAGCAAAAGTCAGACTCAAAAGAGTACATATTGGAGTTTCCCCCAGCCATTTATATAAAAACATAAAACAAGTAAAACTAATTTGTAGTGCTAGAAATCACATCACTGGTTGTTTGAAGCAGTAAGTGGGGTGAGATTGACTGCACAGGACCATAGGTTCACCACTTTCATCATCTGTTCACCATCTATACTGCTAGCAGATTGATCTTTCTAAAATACTTTGATGGCTCCCCTTTGTTCAGAGGATCCAGTCTAAATCCCTTAGCAAGTTTCATAGTTCACTGTATTGTGGGGTGATGAATATGTTCTATATCTTGATTCAGGAGATGGTCACATGGTTATATACCATAAAAAAAGACACATCAAACTGCACATTAAAACATGTACATTTTATTGTATATAAATTATATCTCAAAAAGTTGAAAATAAAGTTAAACATACTGGGTGACGTTGTCCATTATGTAAAACCTTGGCTACAGGTAGGCAGACAGACATGGGTGTTAATTCTAACTCTGATGTTAATTAGGCCATGTTACCTGACACAAAACACTTTACCTCCCTGAACTCTCATATTCTAAAGGTCATATCAAATCAGAGGTTCTCAACCCTGGCTTCCCATTAGAATAATCTGGGAACCTTTTAAAAAGTGCTGGTGTTCAGGTCACATGCCCAAAGATTGTCATTTTAATTGACCCTGACTTTCGACCCAAGCCACTGCCATTTTTTCCAAATACCTCTTAACTAATTCTAATATGTGGTTCGTGTGAGAACTAGGGCTTCAGGAAGTTTATTGAAGTAAAAGTCTGCAGGTTTGTCATTATAGAAATTGATCTCTAAGAATAACACCATAAATTATTGGACGATGGCTTAAAAATTGTGAAAATATTGGAAGAACTGAGTTAATAGATATAATAAATGACACACATTTTTGCCAAAGTATTAAATGAAGAGTCATTTTCTATGAAGAACAAATATTTAATAATCTGTCTTAGCTTTCTCCACTATTATCCTGGACTAGATGGATATGAAAGATATATTAACTGCTTTATGGAAACCACCTTCCAAGATTTAAAAAAAAAATCACAAATAATAAAAAATAATACTTGAATTTTTAAAAATTTGAATCCATTTTGAGTTTGTACAAGTACAAATTTCCATTTTTACATAATAGAGCTCACTGGTTAGGAAAGGGACTTCCCTTCTTGATAGCCTACACAAGAGGCAATTTCTTCTAATTTCTAGGCTCTTAAAATGATTGAAGAGGCTGAAGAAAAAGCTTTTGTGCTAATTCCCAGTGACTCACCAGGAAGACTCACAAGTATTTCACAAGCCATTCAAAAGTGTAATCCAATTTGGTAATTCAAGGAATGATTACTCTCTTTGTAAGTTATCTATCTGCCCCTCTTATTCTTTGGTTGTTTGACCACCGTTTGTCTCTCCATTGGAAAAGAGGCTTGGACACTTGAGGGAAACTGGGTCATATTTAAACAAATATTTTTAACTGGCAAATAGCTCTATATGTGGAAAGAAATGGAAACTGTTACTTAAATAATGGTCTGGAATTAACCTAAAATCTCTCATGACAAGCTCCATACCTTGACACAATTGATATGTGGTGTGTGTGTGTGTGTGTGTGTGTGTGTGTTTGTGTGTGTGTGAAGAAGGGAAGAGAGATGATTATAATAAGCAGTGACCTCTTTCAATAGTTACAACCTAAAACATGAGACTCATTCTGCTTTTTAAAAGCTTTTATTTGTCAAAGTAGAATTTTTCCCCTGCTGCTTAACATGCTATTATTTAGTTATAGAGCAGCTATGAGTACAGCCGATGTCATTCTTTTAAAAATTATCCCAGTGGGGGCAATAGGGGTCTTGGGAAGGAAAACTTGCACTTGGTACAATAATATATGATCTCACAAATTCACAATTGGGTGACTTTTCTTGCAGCTGTGGTTCAAATTATAGACATTTCAGATGCTTAATAGTGACTTTAATTTACTGTGAGGAAGTGTATGCTGAGCATCTGGAAGGACATGATTTTACTTTAATCATTTTGATTTAGGTGACAGTAATTACAAGTATCATCAGGGTCTATAGAGAAAACATTGGTTTTACTGTTACCTGCCAGGACTTGTTTCCGTCCTTTACCAGGTTTTATTTTTTCTTTTTTTCTTGGACCAAAAGGAGTTAAATCACCATTCTGAAGTCTCCTTTACTACTTAAATTCCTGGCATGAGCATGGATTCATAATAATGTAACAAATTGACAAATTTGCTTAGCCAAACTGACTACAATTTAAAAGATGAGAAATGACGGTATTTAAGTTAACTGGGAAAAACAGTGGTAATCTGCCCCAAAATTTTACAGCTGAGTAGGTTCAGCAACTTGAAAGACTTTGAAGAAACCCATAAACTGTTTCTGTCTCTGACGATGCTGGTAGCTCTGGGAAATGCTCTGTTTGAAACTTAGTCAAGAAGGCATGATGTGTAGAATGGGACAAATGCCTTTCTTTTAGCTCCTTCACTTTATTTCCTGTTTTAGTAAATACAAACAAGCGACTCAAACTCAAGATCAAAATAATCTCAGCTAACCTAAAAGCTTTTCAAATGAGAGGGACTATTCAGGAGACACAAATAAATACTTGAGTATGAAGACATCAGTAAGCATGTGTGGCACATAGTAGGTATCCGTAATGTTTATTGAATGAATAAATAACAATACCACCAATCAAAACTTTATTAGAAGCCATTTGTTGAATAGTTCCTAGATTTTAAGAATATCTTACAATTTTAACTCATCTTATAGTTTTAAAAAAAGTATGGAATCCCCTAAAGTCCACTTGCCTGTTGAAAGAATACAACTCTGTTCCCAGCTCTGCTAAAATTATTTTAGACCTCTGAGTTCTCTGCACCTTTTGTTTTCTTTGTCTGTAACATGAGGGCCATAGCATATTTTATTTCTGCATCAGGTTGTGATAATGATAATATGAGCAAATAGCAGTGCCTCACAAACTGAAGAGAGTTGAAAAATGCAGTGTTTTCTATATTATTCCATTTAAGCTTTCTTATAAAAGATGCTTCTTTCTCCTGTTTCTCTCTCACGTACATACTGATAAAGGTACTTGAGATTCAGGCACCAGGTTTCTTCTGGATCTCATAAACAACAATGCTTTTGGATCTAGGGTCACTCAGAGAGCGTTGTCTTCAGTTATTCCAGAGTTGATTATGCCCAGCCCTGTTCAGCTAAATTTGCTCTTTGGACTATTTGTACGGAAGCAATTTTTCTCCATATTAGCACTTCTTTCCAAGGAGAAATAGCACCGATGAGAGAACACCAGCATCATATTTTCTTAGAGATAAAAGGGACCTTAGAGTCCTCAACACAGACCCTCTATTTATCTAAGCATAAGGTCACAAAGAGAAAAGAAACATGGGAAACCACATGTGCAGATAGCAAAGCTAAAGCTGAGTATTCCCAGGTTCCTATCTGGGGAGTTTTAAAAATTACTCCAATATTATTAATTTGACTGGTAAAAATGCTTCTGGCATACAGTGGTTGAAGGCCTTAGTTAAAGTGGTGATGATCATTTTCCTTTGTCTTTTCTATCTTCTTCTTTGGGCATTTAAGAGATAGCATCAGTCTCCAAAGCAAAAGAAACCATCAAGAAGGCAACACACAAAATGGAAAAAAATATTTGCCAACTGCATATCTGACAAAGGCCTAATACCTAGGTTCTACAAGGAACTCAAACATGCCAAAAGGAAAAAAAACCAACAGCCCCATTAAAAAGTGGGCAAAAGACATGAATAGACACTTCTCAAAAGAAAACATATCACCAGTCAGCAGATACATGAAAAAATTGCTCAGTCTCACTAATCACCAGAGAAGTACAAATCAAAAGCATATGGAGACACTAACTAACTCCAGTAAGAATGGCCATTATTAATAAAACAAACAACAACAGATGCTGGTGAGGATGCAGAGAAAAGGGAAAACTTCTACACTGTTGGTGGGAATGCAAACTTGTTCAACCTCTCTGGAAAACAGTGTGGTGATTCCTAAAGGAACTTCCATATGACCCAGCAATCCCCCTTTTGGGAATATAACCAGAGGAACATAATCACTCCACAAAGAAAAGATAACTGCACTCGCATGTTTACTACAGCACTATTTACAATAGCAAAAGCATGGAACCAACTGTGCTGCCCATCGAAACTGGACTGGATAAAAAAAAGTGCGATACATATACACGATGAAATATCATGCAGCCATAAAGAAGAAAAAAATTATGAACTGTGCAGCAACTTGGATGGATTTAGAGTCTGTAATACTCAGTGATTTATCACAGAAACAAAGAACTGAGTACCACATATTCACACTCATAATGGGCCCTGAACATTTACCATGATACTGTAAGAAAGGGATTGGCAATAGCTGGACACTACCAGGGGACGGGGCAGGGCAGCTAACATTAATAAGGATATCTCCAAAGGGAGGCCCAAACTTTACCCATACAATGACCACTTATATACCTAATGCTGAGTTGTACCACACATCTTTAAAATAAAATAAAAAGAGATAACATTGGAGAAGTCTCAGAATCTATAGCAAAGATATTAAAAGCAGCTATGTTCCCTTTGCAGTTTTTTGATTTTGTCCTTTAGTTTCACTTCGACTGCATAAAACACAGATTCTATGATGAACAACTCTCAATACTAGATGCTTTTAATAGTTAGATTATTTAAAAATAGTCAAAGTATATTCTGGATTGAAAAATTATGGAATTTGTACCCAAGGAGATTTGTATAGTGGAAATTTGAACTATATGCTCTATATGTAAAGGTGTCATGATGACAGTCACCCAGCATAAATTCTTCCCTATCCAATCAGTCTGCCGGTTTTGATAATCCCACTCACTCTGACAGTGTGTGGTTTAGGAGAACCTTGTGACCTGATACTAGCCAATAATCCATGAAGGAAGGTCCGCTAGGTGGATCTGGGGTTTCTGGGAATGATTTCCTTACTCCTGAAAAGTTCACAAGATAGCCATGACCCCCTTTTTTTCTCTGAACAGAGTCATATCTGGCTGTGATGCCCAGAACTACTGCTGCCATCTTGATGTCTGCCTGAAAATTAACCCAACGTGTAAGCACTGCAGAGCCAAGAGGATATAACAGAGGTGGAGACAGAACTCTGGGAAATAATAAGTTATTTAAACTGCAGCTGAAATCATCCTAGTTGAAAATTTTCACCTAGATGGAACTAGAGTCTACAATACTGAGTGATCTTTCACGCAACAAAGGTCTGAGTATCATATGTTCTCACTCATAAGTGGACCTTGAACATCTATTATAATACTATTAGAAAAGGATCGACAGTGGTGGGAATCTATGGGGGGGCAGGGAGGGCAAGGGTGGTGGGATTAATGGTAGTCAATATCTGTCTGGGGATGGGGGGATACCCCTTATCAACAAGGGTGACTGAACAATGCATATTTTTATACCTAACCCTTAACTATACCCCACAATTTTAAAATAAAAAATATGGTTAAAAAAAAAAGAAAATTTTCGTGACAAAAACTCTATAATTGATAATCCATCCTCACACTCTCACCTCTGAAAATGCTTTGAAATGTGTAGTTTTACACTGAGATACCACCTAACTCCAGTCAGGATGGCCATCATCAATAACTCAAAAAACAGATGCGGCAAAAAGTAAATACTTCTACACTGTTGGTGGGAGTGTAAACTAGTACAGCCTCTGTGGAAAACAGTGTGGCGATTCCTAAAAGATCTAAAAATCGGCCTTCCATATGACCCTGCAATCCCCCTACTGGGAATATACCCGGAAGAGCTCAAATCACTCTATAAAAATACACGTATGTGTATCGCAGCATTGTTCACAGTAGCAAGAACATGGAACCAATTGTGTTACCCATTAAAAGAGGACTGGATTAAAAAAATGTGGTACATATACATGATCGAATATTATGCAACCATAAAGAAGAACAAAATCATGAACTTCACAGAAACCTGGAGGGACTTAGAGTTTATAATACTGAGTGATCTTTCACAGAAACAAATAACTGAGTATCACATGTTCTCATTCATAAGTGAACCTTGAACAATTATTGTAATATATAAGAAAAGGATTGGTGGTAGTGGGAATCTGCTGGAGAAGTCGGGGGCACACCTCATCAACAAGTGTACTTGCATAATGAACATTTGTATACTTAACTCTGAATTGTACCCACATCTTTAAAATAAAAAAAATTTTAAAGAAAAAAAAGAAATGTGTAGTTTTCTGATGCGTGACCATTCTTTGTGAGTATTTCTCTGTGAAAATGTGGATTTCAGAGCAGAAAAATAATAACTACTAATAAGCACTCTTCCTGAAATAAGTTACTCTGCTTCAGGTAGGTTGGATAAAAGCTAGAATTAACCAGATAAGAGGGAGAAAAAAATCAATCAACAAGACTTTAAGAGTCTACTTGTGCCTAGCATTTTATCAAGAATTTAACCGAGTAGATCAATTATTGTATTATTTTCATGAGAAAGACTGCACATATTTGATGATCATTTTCTAAAAAGTCTTCTTAATTTCAAGTTTGATAGCTCTTCTTGTTAGTACTGAGTACAGAGAAATGTGCTTGATGAATTTGTGTTGACTTATTTTTGCTAGCCAACATTAAGGCATCCAACCTCTGCCAAAATCAGCACTAAAACTATTCCTCATGAGCAATAAAAATAATACTCTTTTCCTTTACAGCAACTTTAATCCAAGAATCTTAAGCCTATATAAACATTCTCCCAACAATACACTCAAAATCTCAGTATTTGGTTGATGGGAAATTCAACAACTAGATGCAAGAACACGGAAATAAAAACAGAACTCATACTCTTGACTCATAATGATCTGTCAATCTATTGTTTCCAACTAATCATTCAATAAAAATTAAAATTACAGAGGCTTCAGTAGGAGAAACAAAGAAACTTTTCCGACTATGCCTGATGATTCATTGTTTCTCTTTTCCTATGGCTTAAAATGATTTTTTTATTTTCTCATTTTTAGTATTATTTTATTTTTGAAAGTGAGATTTCTGAGTGCCAAAGGGTAGAGAAATTGAGCTTGTTGGGACTATCTCAATATCTCACATCTGCAAAAAAGACTTGACTATATTTGAGGAGTGAAGTCTCTTTGGATATTTACAGGGCTTCCTGTTGGCCTAAAGTATGGTCAAAACAACCTTTCTCTTGACTTTTTTTTTTTTTGAGTTGGAGTCTCACTCTGTCCAGGCTGGAGTGCAGAGGCAGGCTCCTGGCTACTGTAGCCTCTACCTGCGGGGCTCAGGCGATCCTTCCGCCTCAACCTTCCAAGTAGCTGGAACTACAGGCGCTGCTACCATGCCTGGCTAATTTTTTGATTTATTGTAGAGACAGGGTCTCACCAAATTGCCCAGGCGTGTCTCGAACCAGCAGGCTCAGGTAATCCTCTCGCCTTGGCCTCCCAGTTTTGGGATTACAGACTTGAGCCACCACGCCCAGCCTTTTCTTGGTTCTTAAGTAATTCTCTCTCTAAACTGAAAGAGAAGAGAAAATAATGGAATCAAATTTTGGAGGAATAAAAAATGATGATGCATTAAATTTTCAAGTTTCTGAAGTTTAGCAGATTAGGGGAAAAGTTTTGCATTTCATTATTTGGGACTTGGGACAAGTCAGCAGAGACTAGGTAGGAGTTGATCTTTGACCAACAATGTGGGTTTGTTAAGAAAGTTCATAGTAAAACTTAGATTTTATTACGCAGGGATAGAGTTGGGGAGCAGCAGTCCATGGCAGGGAACGTTCATGTGACTTAGGAAGGCGGTCTGGGTGGCTTGCAGGCACAATCCAGAGGAAACTTCTGCACCTTCCTCTGGCTCAGTCCCCTCTGGAGCTGCTTGCTCTTTTCTGTTGTTTAATAAGCGCCATTGTCGTAAATGCCACTTCCTAGGCTCCCTGGGGAAACCCCACCCACCACTTCCAAGGGACTTTGCCCTGGATTGTTCCTGAGAATAGAGAAAACCTGTGACTGTACCTATGAGAGAGGCACAGATCTGGCACACCTGGTGATTTTTGTCCACTTCCTGCCATCATTTTGGAGAGAGTGAGGTTTTACATATAGACAAGTAATTGAATATATACTTCCTTATACGGAAAAAAAAAATTTTATTACATTATACATGATAGACAACAAACTCTTTTTTTGAACATGAGCAAATGTAAATGAATAAGTTGATTATAAATTAGCCATTTTCACTACTAAAGCAAACTAACTAGGGTCCCAACTTGGCGACATTCTGATGAATCTATTGTTGATTGATTGATGGATTACCCATCTGATCCAGAAAGACTTCAAATTGAAATATCTTCATAGAAAGTGATAAGGTTACATTTTTAAAGGTGTTTCTACTTAACTCATTTAGTTTTAGTATCTTCCCATTTAGGTCTATGTCTGCTTTGGTCTATGAAGTATCTTGTGAACATGGCCATTTGTGTCTCAGAAGGCAGATTGACAGTAAAGATTTTATGAAAATATCCTCCTCACCACATTTTCCTGCTGTTAGTGCACAGACTACAGAGGGAGATGTGGATTTTCCTTCTGTTTGCATTCTGAGACTTCCATCAATCATTCTCAATAATCCTTGTCAGGGACCTACACTGAAGTTGTGATGTCATAAATTGCATAAAAGGATTTATTAAAGCTGAAATTTAATATGAAAACTCAAGTTACCACAGGAAACAGTCCTAGATTTAGTTAAATCTTATACTTTATTGGAGACATATTTTTATCTTTTTTTATTTATTTCTTTTTTAGATTAGGCAAGATCTGCCCATCTGTCAATCTCTGGTAGCTAAACTTGCTCTGTAATTACAACTAACAGATATTTTTTAATTATCAAGAAGCTCGATTATTACTTAGTATACTGAATGCTCAAAACTGCCCTATGAAATAACTTGGACAAGCATTATTATCCTCACTATTGTCAATTGCTGTAGGTGGCCCAGCTGTTAAATTGGCGTTAGACTCTTTCTCCCGATTTTTCATCCATTGGTCTTTCCTCTTCATCATTGTGATTTTCTTACAGTCCTAAAATATGTATGGATTAGCCCTCATAACTAACTCATTTCTGTTAAAGTATTGTCACTATCATCTTTATTTTCTTGTGCTGTTTCCAGAAGGACTGAGTCACTTCATAAATCTCCATTACTAGGCATAATGCCTTTTTGGTGTTGCTATAAATTATTCTATCCTGATTTCCAAAGGCTGATGAATTTTATTTGGAGAGCACCTCCAACTGCATGCCATTATTGTTCTCCCATTGGAGCAGGTCTGCATGACAAAATCCTTTATAACATCTTTATAATCTGAAATTGCTATAAAGTACCACCTTCAGAGTGGGGAAAATAATAAAAAGTATTCACACTATTCCCTGATTTTTGAAATGGTTGAGCCAACTTTACTACTCTACTATGGAAGAAATCCAAAGACCAACAAACCTAGGCCCTCTATAATAAATTATTATGCTCTCTGCTATAACAAAGTACTTTATCTGACATCAAAATTACATTAATGCCCTATTCACACTGCTCTTCCAAGAAACAAATACTTCTTTGTGCCTGAGTTTTCCACATGGTTGCCCCGATGAAACATATGCTATTGAAGGTTAAATATATTGATGCAAGTTAAAAAGAGCAAATTAATTCCAGAACCTAGTTAGAGATAAAAGGTGCCATTTCCTTATTTTCTGAAATGCAGCTTATATAAAATGTCACACTGGGCTTAATTTGTGTGTGTGTGTGTGGGGGGGGGGAAACGCATGCTGCAACTTCGTAACTGACAATTTTTCTAACCTGACATTTTGTCCAATCCAAAAATGCCGAACTGAATTGTGGTCAACTGCTTCCTACCACTTTTGGCTAACCCGTTGAGTAACTTTTAATCTTATTAATGATGATGAATGAGCCACCCAAGGTATTAGAAACCTGATTCTAAGAATTTCCATAAACTTTTGGTACAAATGTAAAGAGCCAGATTTTGAGTTTTCCTGGATCAGCAAAAATACCTTTTCCTAGGAGGACTTGCAGTGTTTCCTTTCTGGTTGAGCTGTGAGTTTATAAGTCCTCCTTGAAAATGTTGATTCCCCTTCCAGAAACTGGAGATTAAATAGAAGAAACTGTAAATCTTTCTTAATAGTTATCTGGAATAATTATCAATACGTGTACATTTCATTGAGTGTTTATTTGTTGGAACAACAGATCCAATGGAAGAGAGATTTTTGCATAAGAATAAGATGATTTCACTCTCAATCAGCACATCTAAGACACTGAAGTTGAGGTACTTTTCCCAAATAACTTCCTGCAAAGTAAAAAACTAAAACAAGATTTAACTGCTATGCAAGGCACAATCTGAATTAATTCAGAAGATTTGTGTCTTATTATTTTCACTGAATTTATTTGAACACTTTGTAAAGTTAGACACAGCCTTGGATATTTCCATGGCATCTGGGAGAAACGATATGCTGACCCTGAAATTCTGATATGACATTCAGCGCCTGAAATTAACACACACCTCTTCTCTCACCCTGAAGCCCATCTCCTGATGTATATAGGACAATTCATAAATAATGAATGGATGAAGAAATAGGAATAGAATGTTTGCTGTTAGGTTAATTATGCCTTCCTTCTCTTGGAAGACATAACCATTCATTCTCATAGAGAATTTTCTTGAAATAAGTACTTGGCGCTTGATGTTAGTAGTCAAAGAAGAGTTACTTTTTCTCCACATCCTTACCGGCATCTGTTGTTGTTTGCATTATTAATGATGGCCATTCTTACTGGGGTTAGGTGGTATCTCAGTGTGGTTTTGATTTACATTTCTCTGATGATTCATGTGTCTGTCGGCTGCCGGTACATCTTCTTTTGAGAAGTGTCTATTCATGTCTTTTGTCCACTTTTTAATGGGGCTGTTTGCTTTCTTCCTTTCGGTGCATTTGAGTTCCTTGTTTACACTGCTGGCCCACCAGCAAACTAGTGTGATCTCTTTGGAAAACAGTGTGACAATTTCTGAAAGAACTAGAAATTGACCTTCCACATGACCCAGCAATTCCCCTATTGGGAATAGACCTGGAGGAACTCAAGTCATTTTACCAAAAAGATACCTACACACGCATGTTTGTTGTTGCTCTATTCATAATAGCAAAAACATGGAACCCACCATGCTGCCCATTGAAGCTGGACTGGATAAAAAATGTGGTACATATACACAATGGAATATTATGCAGCCATAAAGAAGGGCAAACATATGGACTTTGCAGCAACTGGGATGGATTTCGAGTCGATCATACTCAGTGATCTATCACAGAAACAAAGAACAGAGTACCACATGGTCTCACTCATCAGCGAACCTTGAACAATTATCGTAATACTATAAGAAAGGGATTGGCAGTACTGGGAAACTGCCAGGGGAAGAGGGGTGAAATTGGCAGTTGAGGGAAACTGCCAGTGGAGTGAGGGGCACATCTCATCAACAAGGGTACCTGAATAATGAACATTTGTATACCTAACCCTGAATTGTACCCCACATCTTTAAAATAAAAAGAGTTAGAAGAAGTGAAGAGAAAGGATGCAAACAGTGCTTGTCAGACCTGAACTAAACTGATGACTCATTTCTATTCCTACTTTAGAATCTGTCTCCACATCAGTCCTCTTTAAGGGAAAATAACAGGAAATTCATGCCTCAGCATATCTTTTAAAAACAAAACAAAAGCAACCAAAGACATAAACAAATAAAAAACAACTCTAGACCTTAATTTTTCTCTGGGATTTGAAAGTTGGCCTTGAAATATTTTGGTTCACAGCATTTCGAAGTTGAACAGAACTTCACTGTATCATGGGATAGAAGGTGTTTTACAGGTTTGCATAAGGTTTCTGTATCACCAAAGCTAAATGACTCTCTTTGGCAATATTTGCCCAGTCCATCCAATCTCTCTCCACATACAGAATTCCCATTTGTTTTGACTAGAAGTTAGATGTAAAATCCCAGATCTCACCCAACTCTTAGCTGAAAGAAACACATTTTTCTTCCACTTTTGGTTCTTATTCACAAATATTTTCTGTCTTCCTAAAATCAATTAAAGGGCAAATTATATCATGTTAAAATAAGAAAATTATAAGGATCTAATGGATCTTGAGTGTCAAAATTCAAGCACATAGGTATGAATCTTCTGATCCATTGGGTTTGTGGCTGGCCAAACAAGGACAAATGGGGAGTGAAATATAAATACCTCCAAGAGAGTAAAAACAGTTCGATTATGTATGACTAGAGTTACTAGTTAAGGATAAAATGTGACTGACAATAATAGTTCTACTTGATGGATAGAATTAGGAAAGGAGCTAGTAGAAAGTAGGGAGTGCTAGTAGGAAGTGAGATTGGAAAAACTTGGGAGGAGGGTTTCTAGGAGACATAGAGGCGTTTATTGAATTTTAAATACCTACTACAGGACTACTATAGAAACTGTACTAATAATCTGAGCACAAATTATACAGAGACACAATTGTTTACAAACATAGTTCACCCTAAGCTTTATCTCATTTTAGTTTTTTTTTTTCTAATGCCTCGTCCTTATTGGTGCTCTGTAGATAAATGGATCTGGTCATTCCAGGCCACTTGCTTCTGGATGGCTGTGAATTATATTTAGGTTAGAAATTGTTTGGAATTCATGGACATAACACCTAAATCAAAGGAATTGAAGTTTATTCCCCATATTGTCTTCTGGGTACTATAGTGTCTTTGGTGCTTAGTGTTTTACTTCAGCCTACATGGTTGATCTGAGAACTGTGTCCTGACTCATGCACGCCAACTCAGGTTTGGAGACTGGCTATTTTGAGAGAAGAGCCAAACAAGTCAAAATTGAATTATTATTTTTAATTTATTCAAATGCTTTGACATAAAACCCGAAGAGGTATAACATTTGTCTCCTGATATACTAGTTATCAAGGTTCTGGGATTTTTTTTTTTTTTTTTCCTTTTTGCCAAAGTTAGTTGTCATCTACTGAACAATTTGATATAGCCAGATTTTGTTCTGGTTATAAAAGATGTTCACCATAGTGTTATTTATAATGGTTCTCAAATTTAAAAGATCATAAATGTTCACAAATGTGATATTTGTCAAATAAATTAAGGTTCAAACAATATACAATGGTAGGCAATATTTTATTTTTTACTTTAAATTCTTAAATCAGAAGATTATAGATGCATATGTTTATGGGGCACAAATAAAATTCACTAAAAAAAAAAAAAGCTATAAACCACAACAAGTAGCAAAAAGAAAATGAAGAAAATCTTATTTCTAGAGCTACCACACTATAATACTAAAAATTCCCAGTTTTCATAAAAAAACTTTGAGGTCCCCCCCCAAAAAGTGTGGTCTGTTCATGGGAAAAAATAGAAACTAACAGAAACTATTCCTGAGGAAATCCAGACATTGGATTTAATATATAAAGATTTTCTTTTATTTTTTTAAATGCTTTTTAAACTTTTTTATTTGCTTGATTCAAAACATATTCTGATTTGTTTCATAGGTATATTGCATGATGGTGAGGTTTGGGCTTCTACTGAGCCCAACCGCCAGGTGTGGACATAGTGCACGGTGGGTAATTTTCAATCCTTACCTCACTCCCTCCTTCCGACATTTTAGGAATGCCCCCAGTGTCTGTTGTTCACATCCTTGTGCCTATGTGTATTCAATGTTTAGCTTATTAGGAAGAACATGTGGTATTCGGTTTTCTGTTTCTATGATAGTTTTCTTAGGATGATGGTCTCTAGCTGCATCCGTGTTGCTGCAAAGAGAACATGATTTTGCTCTTTTTTAAATTGCTGCTTAGTATTTCATGGTATATATATGGCATATATATATAGATAGATAGATACAAATCTATCTATCTATATATGGGCATATCTATCTATCTATCTATATGATGGGCACTTAGGTTGGTTCCATGTTTTTGCTATTGTGATTAGTGTTTTGGTAAATATGTGAGTGCTGGTGTCTTTTTGGTATAGTGATTTGTGCTCCTTTGGGTATATAACCAATAATGAGATTGCTGGGTTGAATGGTAAATCTATTTTTAGGTCTTTGAGAAAGAAGAGAAGAAACTGCTTCCCACAGAAGTTGAACTAGTTTACATACCCACCAATAGCATAAATGTATTCCCTTTCCTCCACAACCTCATCAACATTTATTGTTAAAGCAATTGTCTTAAATATGTGAAAAGAGTTCAATAAAGCCATGAACAAAGAACTAACAAAAATTGAGTATCTCAACAAATAGAATATCCATAGGGTGATAGAGATTACAAAAAAGAACTAAAAAGAAATTTTGGAAACAAAAAGTACAATAACAGAAATGAGAAATTCACTAGAAGGATTTAACAATAGATTTGAGCAAGCAAAAAGAAGAATTGGTAATCTGAAAATAAGTCAATAGAAAGTATTCTGTCTGAAGAGCAGGAAGAAAAAAAGGTGGGGACGGGGGGAATGAACACCACCTCAGAGGCCTATGTGACACTGTCAAGCTTACCAACACATTTATAATGGTAACAGCAAAGGTGAGAAAAGAAAGATTCAGGAAGAATATATTTTTAAAAAATAATGACTGTAAATGAAATGCAATGAAAGACATCGATTTTCACATTCAAGTAGCCCAACGAATTCTAAATAGAAGTTTCACACTGAGATGCATTATTATCAAACTGTTCAAAGACAAAGACAGCATTTTTGAAAGCAGCAAGAGATAAGCAATTTGTTGTTTATAAGAGATGCTCAATAATATCAACAGTTAATATCTCATCAGAAACCATGAAGACCAGAAGGCAGTGGAATGATATATTTAATTTGCTGAAAGAAAAAACAAACAAGCAATTAGCCAAGAGTTCCATAGCTGAAAACACTACTCTTAAAAAATGAAGCATAAATTAAGATATTTCTAGGTAAAAACTGAGAGAGTTCATCATTCAAGTTTTAGACCTGCCCTCCAAGAAATTCTAAAGGGAATCCACCAGGCTGAAATGAAAAGGAACTATGTAGTAGCTTGAAGCCATACAAAGGAATAAAAAGTACCAGTAAAAATAACTAAATATTTAAATATAGAGACTAGTATTATGGTATTTTTAGCTTGTAACTCCCTTTGTTATATGACTTAAAACACACATACATGAATCATTATAAATCTATGTTAATAGAAATGCAACGTATAAAGATGTTATCTCTGACAATAACAAGACAAAGGGGGAAGGAATGAAAATATTTAAGAGCAGGGTATTTTAATACTATTGAAGTTAAGTGTATATTAATTTAAACTAGGTTGCTGTACTATAAGATATAATTGTACACCCTAGGGTAACCACTAAGAAAATACTTTTTTAAATTCAGAAAATAAAAAGGGAAACCAAAACTACACAAGAAAAAAACACCAACTAAACACACAGGTAGGCAGTCATGGAGGACTTGCAGTACAAAAAATATATACATATGGAAAATAAATAGAAAAATAGCAGAGGTAAATCCTTCTTTATCATCAATTACGTTAAATGTAAATAAATTAAACTTTCCAATTAAAAGACAGAGATTGGCAAATGGAATTTTTCAAAACAGTGATCCAACTATATGCTGTTTACAAGGTGCTCACCTTAGATCCAAAGACATAAATAGGTTGAAAGTGAGAGAATTTTAAAAAAAAGATATTCCTTGCAAATGGGAACTTAAAAAGATCTGAGGTTCTTATATTAATGTCAGATAATTTGACTTTAGTTCAAAATAGTTACAGCAGACAAGGATGGACATTATATATTGATAAAGAGTCACTATATCAAGATATAATAATTATTAACTTATATACACCTAACAACAGAGCTCCAATAGCTATATAAAGCAAAAATTAACAGAATTAAAAGGAGAAATAGGCGGTACTGATAGTTGGAGACTTCAATACCTCACTTTCAACACTGTATGAAACAACTAGCCAGAAGGTCTAAAGGATATAGAAGACTGGAACACTATAAACCAACTAGACATATACAGAATATTCCATGCAACAACACACATGCACATGCAGCATTCTCTAGGGTAGAACATAAGTTAAGCCACAAAATGAATCTCCATGAATTAAAAAAGATTGAAATTATGCAAAGTGCTCAGACCACATTGGAATACAATTAGAAATCAATAACAGAAAGAAAATGGAAGTTTGTAAATATGTTTGTGGAAACGAAAACACTCTTAAACAACCAATTGGTCAAAGCATAAATTACATGGAAAACTAGAAAATACTTTGAGATAAATGAAAACAATAACAGGATCCAAGGACTCTAAAGGCTTAACAGTAACCATTAAAACTGATATACTAGCATATGTGAAACTGCTTATATGAAACTAGTATTGGGTCCTGAAGTAAAAACTGTAGAAGACCTGAGCCCTGAAAAACTGCAGTTGTGGTTAGAATTGAACAAACCTGTTGTTTCTAAGTTTGCTTTTACTCCAATTAAGGACGACTGATTATCTTCATGTCCTGATCCCTTAAGCAATGGGCCTAAGCCTGCATAGATCTTGAGGACAAAAGCAGAGGCTGAAGAACAAAAGTGACTCCAAATTCAGGGACCCTGCACCCTCCATACCCTCCTCTTAAATTACCTCTATAATGGCTCACTGCCCAAGGACTAGAAACTGATGGTTGCTGGACTTGCTTTATAGGTAGCATCTGTTATAAAACCTACGAATGATATTTGAGACATCTTTTAGACTTTGTACTCTGATGGACTCAAGGCCCCATCTGGGCTCAGAACACATGCAAGGAAACTGGCTCCACTGAACCTGTGATGTCCCCTCCCATAAACTGTCTCAGTAACACTGACGATGGTTTCAACATCACCCATGATATCATCAACTGATCAGCAGTCCCTAACTCCCTGCCTACCAAATTATCTTCAAAATCTCTGCCTCCAAATTCTTGGGGAGGCAGATTTGAGAAATAGCTCCTGTCCTCCTCACCTCACTTGTTTTGCAATAGTAAGTAAGCTCTTTCTTCATTGTAATGGCTGCATCAGTCTTGAATTTCTCTGGACAATGGGCATAATAACCTGGTTAGGCTATAACATATTTATTGACATAGAAAAGTGCTCAAATTATATCTAATTTAAAAAGAAAAGAGCCAGCTGCAAAGTATAGGTGTGTACAGGAGGATTCCTTTAAAATATTTCATACACATGCATTCATACAAATAGGAAAGTATCTAAACAACTACATGACAAAAGTTCACTATGGTTATCTTTAGTTGATCACTTTTGATATTAAATTTACTTTTTTCTCTTTGTTTACCTGAATTTTCTAATTTTCCATAATGGATATGCATTACTTAAGCACATTTAAAATGAAATTTGACAAAAAATAAGATTTCATAAAATGCAAAATTTAATGAAAAATAAATAGGTGCTGTTATGAGAAAATAATTGAATTTATGAATTTAGATATAATTCTCTTGCAATTTTTCTAAAACATGAAGTCATAAAACCAGCAAATGACAAAAAGGAAATAGACACTATTTGAAACCAACAAAAATTGCATGCACCTAGACAAATTTCAACAAAATTATCATACGATGTAAGCTTTTGAAGAATTTTTCAACCAGAATATTTAGCTATTGCCCTGATATCTCTTTGATGTGATTTACAGTTGGATAGCAAGCTTTAAGGAGAAAGTAAATATACTCTAGCATTAAGAAACATTATTTCAGGTGAATGATTATTTCAGTGCTACCAGTATTTGGAGCAGCCATTTCAGGATGATTGATTCCAGGGGGAAAATAAAGGAATTTCCCCCTCCTTGACAATGCGGAGTCCTTTGGGGCTCTCAGCAGTACTTTCCTTGTTTTTGCATTGTTGGAAATCCAATTGTATTAGATTAGCTGCAAGGATTAAAATGTTGTGAAAATAAAATGTCCAAATATACTTTCTCCCTGGAGCCTTGTCTTTATTCTGATATAAGAAAACCTTTATCATCTCAAAGTCATCTCTACATTTGGTAAGGAAAAAACTCAAGTCATAAAATATAAATCAAATCATAAAGTATGGACTTAAATGGCAACAGAAAAGCAAGGAGAGGCCTTTAAAAAAAAATTCTGACTTTTGTACCAAATATAGAGCTTCCTTATAAAAGAATTAAGCATGAGAACAGAGCCAAGAATAATGGCAATCACAGCACTGTTTCCGTTATTTTCTGTAGTATAATATGCTACTCAGTGGCCAAATTAAAACATTTTCAAATTAAAAACATATACACATGATTCTATACCTTGAAAACCCAAGAGGATTCGATTTACATTAGCCCCCAAAAATTGAAATAAGTTGGCATCTTTCTAAATGGAGAAGCGAAAGACCTTTACAACAAAAACTACAAAACACTGCTCAAAGAAATCAAAGATGACATATATGGAAAAATGTTCCATGCTGATGGATTGGAAGAATCAACATTGTTAAGACATCTATCCTACCCAAGGCAATTTACAGATTTAATGCAATACCCATTAAATTACCAGTATCGTTCTTCTCAGACCTGGAAACAACAATACAGAAATTCATATGGAAACATAAATGACCATGAATAGCCAAAGCAATCCTCAGTAAAAGAAACAAAGCAGGAGGCATCATACTTCCAGACTTTAAACTTTATTAAAAGCCTACAATAATCAAAACAGCCTGGTATCGATACAAGAACAGGCGTACAGACCAATGGAACAGGAGAGAGATTCTGGAAGCAAAACCTCAATTTCTCAACCAACTCATTTTCGACAAAACTTCCATTAACAACCACTGGGGAGAGTTGAACTTACTCAGTAAATAGTGCTGAGAAAACTGACTGACCACATGCAGAAGATTAAAACAAGACTGTTACCTATCACCATACACAAAAATTAACTCTAAATGGATCAAAGACCTAAATGTAAAACCTCAAAGTATAAGAACTTAGAAAGTGCAGGAGACACCCTTATGGAAATAGGAACTTGCAACCAATTCCTGATTAAAACCCCAAATGCCCATGCCATAAGAGATAAGGTAGATAAGTGAGACCTCATCAAACTGAAAAGCTTCTGCAAAACAAAAGAAACCATGAAGAGAGTGGGGAGACAGCCCACAGAACAGGAAAAATATTTGCCAACTGTATATCTGACAAAGGCCTAACATCCAGGATATATAAGGCACTCAAACATGCCAAAAAGAAAAAAACAAACAACCCTATTAAAAAAGTGGACAAAAGATATTAATAAAAATTTCTCAAAAGAAGACTTACGAGTAACCAATGATACATGAAAAAATACTCAGCCTCACTAACCATCAAAGAAATGCAAATTAAAACCACACTGAGATACCACCTAACTCTGGTCAGGATGGCCATTATCAATAATTTAAAAAAACAACAGATGTTGGAGGTGATGTGGAGAAAAGGGAACACCTCTACTGGCTGGTGGCAGTGTAAACTAGTACAGTCTCTGTGGAAAATAATTTGATGATTTCTAAAAGAACTAAAAATCGATCTGCCATATGACCCCCTTCTGGGAATATACCCGGGGTAACACAAATCAGTCTATGAAAAAGATACCTGCACATGCACATTTATTGCAGCATTATTCACAATAGCAAAAACATGGAATCAACTATGCTGTCCATCAAAAGAGGACTGGATAAGAAAAATGTGGCACAAATACACGATGGAATATTATGCAGCCCTAAAGAAGGACAAAATTATGAACTTGGATGGACTTAGAGTTCATAATACTGAGTGATTTATCACAGAGACAAAGAACTGAGTATCACATGTTCTCACTCATAAGCAGACACTGAACAATTATCATAACACCATAAGAAAGAAAGGGATTGGCAGTAGTGGGAAACTGCCAGGGGAGGAGGGGGCACACCTCATCAATATGGGTTCTTGATCTCAAACCAGATGAAGTGTGGACCAAAATGAGGCTCAAACTTTACCTACATGATGACCATTTGTATACTTAATCCCAAATTGTACCCCACTACTTCAAAATAAAAATTTAAAACACACACACATAAATACATAAGAATCATATAAGGATTAGTCTATGTTTGCAAAACACCTTAAATTTCTTAGAAAAAATCCAGTTTCACACGACACCTCACATTTCTAAACCCTGCATTCTGTTTCTTACTATCTATTTTTCCTAGAGAATCGACTCTCATCTCTCTCTAAATTCCTTACCCACTGTTCCGCTTTTCCTAGCTTTTGTCAGTGTTTAGCTAACTAATGAACCTTCCCCATTTTTAAATGTAACTATACCTTCCTCTTTGGTCAAAAGAAGAAACCTCTTATGCATATCTGTAATTTAGATCTACTTTATGACAAACAGTAACGTGACCTTGCATATTAAATTCAGGTATGAAAAATAGAAAGGCTATTTGTAATGTTCCAGACCTACCTAGAGAGAAATTTCAGACTTCCTCCTACAGGTGAGGGCCTAAAAATGGAGACAAAAATGATATGGCTTTCTTAGAATTCTTAAGGATACTTCTGATTGTCACTGTTGTAAGAAGAGCCACTCTACTGCAATTTTTTGTTTGTCTTAATCTCCTTTCATTAGTCTGTGAACACTTTCATAGTCAGTAACATTTCCTAATACATATCCCGGTGCCTTGCGTACATGAAGGCACTGAATTTTGTGAATTCAGGTTTCTAATGAATCCCTGCAAATTGGAAATCCAAATAGACACTAGAAGCAGAATCTAGCTATCAGGACAAAGTGTAGGCCTTTCTCTGAAAGCCAGTGTGGTATTAACTGACAAGACCAGTAGAAAATCAAAGGATCTTTATGAGCTGATACTGGCATTTCATCACCTACAGACTGACAGCTCTTTAGCACTCACTCTGTTAGTATTTACTCATATTAGTGTCTACCACAAATACAGTTTTTGTAATAAGTTTGACTTCTATTATCTTCCTTAGAAATCATATGTGATTTTTAATTTTGTTTTGTTTTAAAGTAACACAAACAAATAGGAAAAAATAGAATATACAAAAATAGTGTTTGGGGACAATAAATATTTTATTCAAAATAGTGGTGGGGACAACGAATATTTTATCCAATATCAGTTGATTATTTATGAGGGAGTATAGTATCCAGTATGTTTTTCCTTCTGTTGAATCTGTTATTCATATCAGGATTCAGAAATTAAGTACAGAAAGAGTATGCATGACACATAATGCTGTATCTTGTTTGATTAGCAGTGTTGAATTCATGAGAAATTAATAAGTAGATTTTTCTATCTATCTAATTTTGGGTGCAATTGTGTAGGTCTGTTTCTTAATTCTCTATTCCATTTCATTGGTTAATTTGTTAATTTGTGTGATAATTTCACACTTTTTTAACTTCTAGAGTGTTATATTGTGTCTTGATATCTAGCAGCACATGGTTTTATCTAAGGCAGATACCAAAATTAGAGCTATTTCTCTTATCTGGACCACATGTACTTATATTTCTTTTTATAAATCCAATAAAATGAAAATTACACAACACCAGGACACAGACACTAGTCATAGAGTTTTAATTTCCTTTTATTTCTTATCAAGTAGAATGCCAGGCATGTTGAGGGAATCGACAAAATCACACTTGTAACAGTTCACGTTTGCAGCCAGATTTCTGCAGGCATGACAGAATTGTGAATAACAGGGATTTCTCTCCTTCGTGAACATCTTATACAGGTTGAGTAATCCTTATCTGAAATACTTGGGACCAGTTGTATTTCAGATTTGGGGGAATTTTGGAATAGTTGCATATATGAGACATCTTGGCAATAGGAGGCAAGTGTAAATACAATTTTTTTCTGTTCCATATACACCTTATACACATAGACTGAAGGTAATTTTATACAATATTTTAAATAATTTTGCACATAAAACAATGTTTCTATACATTAAAACATCAGAAGTAAAGGTGTCAGTATCTCAGTCACCCATGAGGACAATCTGTGGTGGTTTGATATAACTATCAATTTTGACTCTGAATTTATGTGCAATCATTTTCTTATATTTAGTCACACATAAGTACTGAGCAACAAAAAATAGAATATACTGTTAACACAGGGAAAAAATAATGTATTCAGAGTAACTAATCAGCACAGTGGCATCACCAGAATATCTGTGTCAGCTCTCAAACAATAGCAACGAACAATGGCAGGCTCTCTGTCTCCACCTATGATGTTGTGTTTTGATTAAAAAGCTACTGTATACTGTCTTTTATTTTATTTTTTTTAGATGAGAAGAAACATCAGAAGTAGTTGAGGGACCAGGAAGTGGATTCTCTGGGGATGAGGATGCATTCTGCTGAATGGCTTTTGAAAATGTTTCCTCCAGAGTCATCTGCCTCATTAACAACAGTTTTTGTCTTAGAAGTCTCTCTTTGATTTTATAAACTGACATAATTTCTTGTTCTATTATGAATGTTTGCTGCTCTAGTCCTTCAATAAGACCATCACACATTTTTCAACATGTTGTCTATAGGCACTTTTTTTTGCAGTGCTAATTATGTCACCTTGATTCAGAAGCATTTTGGCTATTTCACCATGGGTCAATGAGTAAACAATTAAAGCCTCATTATTGATGTTAAAAACTTTGATATCCACTGTTTCTAGCTTCTGAATGGACTCTGAAGATATATTTTTTGTATATATAAGGAGGTTAGACATCATTTTTTTCTCACTTGATGTATGGAATCTTTCAAGGTTCACAATTGTTTATAATTATCACTGAACATAGTCTCGGGCCAGAGGTTCTGCCAGGCATGCACACCTGTGTCCTTAGTCACTGTGTTCCAAGATTTGGCAATAGCACATAACGGTGTTTTTCATGCTGAACTCCTTTTGAAAACCTTCCACACCAACGCCTCTGTTCACTGCTGCTAGCATGCTATTCAAGAAGGTGTTTTTAGATTTACTCTTCATCCATCTAAGGATACTCTGGTCACATGGTTAAATTAATCAAGTCACATTTGGAGAAAGTATATGGCATAAAAATTATTTTTGATGTGAATTTCAGCTACAGGGTGAGTGAAAAAGTTGTCAAGGAATAACAAAACCTTGTAGTCATTATTCAGTCCAGTTTCCCTGCAAAGAGCACGAGTCACTGGTACAAAATGTTTGTGAAATCAATTAGATATGTGTGTGAAACCAAGATGTTTGTGAGACCAACCAAATCAATGGTGAGCTATGCATTTTTGTTAGCAAAACAAAGGACTGATAAGAAATTCACTCTTTGAAAACAGTGAGGATGCAAGCTTTTGCCTGTAACAGCAAGTTTACACTTATGGCTGCCTGTTGCATTAGCACATCCCAGCACGGTTACTCTATCCTTGGCAATCTTAAGCCCTGTAGGGGCTGTCTCTTTTGCTGTAGTCAGTGTCTTTCTGGAGCAAGAACAATGATATTTCATCAGCATCATAGACTTTTGATCTGGCATCAGATTTTCATCAGCAGTCACCTGAGCAAACTTGTCAATACATTTATTTGCTGCTTTCTGATCAGCATACAGTTTATCATCACAAATCTTTAAAAATGCAATACTGTGTCTTTTCTTAATTTTCTGCAACCAGCCTATTGAATATTGACAATTACCTTTAATTTTCAGGTCATAGTGTCAGATCTTTGCTTGCTTTATAATTAACATATATTAAGTGGCATGTGCTTGATGTGATGCTATGGATCTAGTCTTGCAATACATACTTGAGTTCTTCATTTTTAACTTTATGCAGTGTCTTTCTATTGTTAATTAATAACCATTCATCACCTTTAGCATAGACTTTCAATAGTTTACTCACGTGTTTCTTCAGGTCATATATGGTGGTCATTTTATACTCCACAATGGTGGAATATGGTGGATACATGAAAAAGTGCTCAGCCTCACTAATCAACAAAGAAATGCAAATTAAAACCACACTGAGATACCACTTAACTCCAGTCAGGATGGCCACCATCATTAACTCAAAAAGCAAAAATGCTGGACAGGATGTGGGAAAAGCGTACACTTCTAGATGGTTGGTAGGAGTGTCAACTAGTGCAACCGCCGTTGTACTAGGTTCTCCTCTCGCCAGTGGTTGTTGATAGGGGCTTTGTCGAAGATGAGTTGGTTGAGAAACGGAGGTTTTGCTTCAAGAATCTCTATCCTGTTTCATTGGTCTGTATGCCTGATCTTGTACCAATACCAGACTGTTTTAATAATTGTAGCCTTACAGTAAAGTTTAAAGTCTGGAAATGTGATACCTCCCACTTTGTTTCTTTTGCTGAAGACTGTTTTGGCTATTCGTGGTTGTGGAGTATGAAATGACCATTCATATCTACCATAGTCTTGTTTTTTATTTTCATTTTAAAGATATGAGGTACAGTTCAGGATTAGGTATATAAGTGGTCATTGTACAGGTAAAGTTTAGGCTCCCCTTGGTCCCCACTTTGCCTGGTTTGAGATTAGGTACTCTTATTGATGTTATGTGCCCTCTCTCCATTACTACCAATCCCTTTCTTATGGTGTTATGATAAGTGTTCAGCGTCTGCTTTTGAGTGAATATGTGTAGTACTCAGATCTTTGTTTCTGTGATAGATCACTGAGTATTACAGACTCAAAATTCATCCAAGTTCCTGCAAAGTTCATAATTTTGTTTTGCTTTATGACTGCATAATATTTCATTATTTATATGTACCACAATTTTTATCCAGCCCACTTTAGAGCACCATGGTTGGTTCCATGTTTTTGCTATTGTGAATAATGCTGCAATAAATATGTGTGTGCAGGCATCGTTTTTATAGAGTGATTTGAGTTCCTCCAGGTATATTCCTAGAAGGGGGATTGTTGAGTTGTATTGAAGGTCAATTTTTATATCATTTATAAATCGCCACACTGTTTTCCACAGGGGTTGTACTAGTTTACACTCCAACCAACATTGTAGACGTGTACCCTTTACCCCACATCCTCTCCAGCATCTGTTGTTTTTTGAGTTATTGATGATGGACATCCTGACTGGAGTTAGGTGGTATCTCAGTGAGACTTTAATGTGCATTTCTTCGATGATTTGTGAAGCTGAGCATTTTTTCATGTATCTGTTGGTTACTTGTGTGTCTTCTTCTGGGAAGTGTCTATTCATATCTTTTGCCCATTTTTTAAATAGGATTGCTTTTTTTTTTCCTTTTGGCACATTTGAGTTCCTTGTAGATCGTGGATGTTAGGTGTCTGTCAGATATACAGTTGGCAAATATGTTTTCCCATTCTGTGGGCTGTCTCCTTCCTCTCTTGATGGTTTCTTTTGCTTTGCAGAAACTTTTCAGTTTGATGAGGTCCTGCTTGTCTATCTTATCTTTTATGGCATTCGCTTTTGGAGAATTGATCAAAGATCGGTTGCCTACTCCAATGTAGCTAAGAGTGTTTCCTATATTTTCTTCTATGATTCTTATAGTTTGAGGATTTATGTTCAGATCTTTGATTCATTTAGAGTTGATTTTTTGTGTATGTGATGGGTAGGTGTTCTGATTCAATCTTCTGCATGTGGTCAGCTAGTTTTTCCAGCACCATTTACTGAATAGGTTCTTCTCTCCTAAGTGGTTGTTGGTAGAGGCTTTGTCAATAATGAGTTGGTTGAGAAATTGAAGTTTTGCCTCAAGAATCTCTAACCTGTTTCATTAGTCTGTATCCTGTTCTTGTACAAATACCAGGCGTTTTGATCATTATAGTCTTATAGTAAAGTTTAAAGTCTGGAAGTGTGATATCTCCCACTTTGTTTCTTTTGCTGAAGATTGTTTTGGCTATCCATGGTTGTTTATATTTCCATACGAATTTCTGTATTGTTTTCAGGTCTGAGTAGATGCTGGTAATTTAATGGGTATTGCATTGAATCTGTAGATTGCCTTGGGTGGGATTGACAGTTTAACAATGTTAATTCTTCTAATCTATGAGCATGGAATAATTTCCCATTTGTTTGTGTCTTCTTGGAATTCTTTGAGCAGTGTTTTGTAGTTTTCATTGAAAAGGTCTTTCACTTCCCTGGTTAGGAAGATGCCAAGGTATTTCATTTTTTGTTGCTAGTGTGAATGGGACGGTGCTTTTTATTTGGTTCTCTGTCTGTTTGTTGTTTGAGAATGTGACTATCTTTTGCAGGTTGATTTTGTACCCTGAAACTTTGCCAAGGTCCTTTATTAGTACAAGGAGGCTTTTGACAGATTCTCTTGGGGTTTTTAGGTATAAGATCACGTTATTCACAAAGAGGGATAACTTAACTTCCTCTTTTCCTATTTGGATGCCCTTGATTTTCTTCTCTTGTCTGATTGCTCTAGCTAGGACTTCCATCACTATTTTGAACATGGGTGGGGGGGGCAAGAGTGGACAGCTTTGTCTTGTTCCAATTTTCAGAGGAAATAGTTCTAATTTCTGTCCTTTTTGCAATATGTTGTCTATGGGTTTATTTCAGCTGGCTCTTACTAGTTTATGTTCCGTCTATGCCTAGGTGTTCAAGTATTTTTTATCAAGAAGAGATGCTACATTTTATCAAAAGCTTTATCTGTGTGGTTCTCATTTTTAGCTTTCTGCAGTGTCTTTCTACTTTTAATTAACTACCATTCATCACCTTTAGCATAGGATTTCAACATTGTATTCATCTGTTTCTTCAGATCATATATGGTGGTCATTTCAACACCATACTGTTTTGTAAGCCATTTCACACTTACACTGTTCTCTAGTTTTCCCAACAATTTGACTTTCTTTGCCATAGATTAACATAAATACTTTTTCCTATCACTGTTATTCATAGTGGTATCAAAGTGGCAGGATTTTTTGACATTAAAAAAAAAAACCTTTACACTAAAAAGCAGAAAATAAGCAAAAAACCCACAGCGAGTAATGCACATAGGTCTTGACCCCCTGTGGAATACCGTGGGGAATCTGCCATTGGTGGGTCTGGTCTGCACATGTGCCATTTTGTTATCCTCCGTAGGGACGCTTGCATGGGGGAATCTGGGCATGCACAAAAAAAGATGTTTAAGGAGGCAGGGAGGGTCTTTTTTCCCCCCTCAGTGACATTACATAAACTATGTATTGGGCACCTGTGTTTTGACTGCCAGCCAACACATGAGGTCAGGTATAAAATGTTCTTATGGTGTCATGCTGGTGCTCAAACATGTTTTAAAATTTGGAGCATTTTGAATTTTAAGATTAGAGATGTTTAACCTATATGTTTTTATTTACTAAAGAATTATTGTTGTTTCTCAAGGTGTCTATAAAATTTTTGGTTCCTAGGTGCATTGTACTATTTATTCCAATATTGAATGAGATATTTTCTTCTAATAATTTTATTCACTAGTTATTGACTATACATAGATAAATTTTTGATTTTTTTGCAGTAGTCTTTTGGAATATAATATTATTAATGAAAAAGTTTATCTGCAAAAAAGTGTGTAGCTCAATAAAATCTCACCAACTAAATATACACCTGTTACTAGCAACCAGGTCAATAAAAGATGTCTCCTTCATGTCACCCTTCCCACCACTGACACCACGTAGGGTGACTACTATCCTAGCTACTAACACCATGCAATAATTTTGCCTGTTTTGAATTTCATGTAAATGAACTCCTACATTATAAACTCCTTTTTATATCTGGCTTCTTTCAGCCCATATTATGTTTGCAAGATTCATCCTTATTGTGTATCATTGGCAATTCTGTGTATACTGGCATTGCTGAATAGTATTTTAATTTGATAATATGCCACAGTTTAGTTATCTGTGCTATTTTATAGTCATTGGTTTGCACTTCTGTGAACAGTCTTGAACACGTCTTGTACATTTGAACTTATTTGTGCATTTTGCTGGTTACATATGTAGAAATAAAATGGCTTATTTATAGATTTCATATATACTACCAAACAGATGTCTACAGAGGTTGAACCAAATTATTTTATCACCAGCAGTGTACGAGGGTTTCAGTTTAATTTAATACTTAACCCACGGTATTCTAGTTCTGCATCCTTGCCAACACTCAGTATGCTGTACGTTTTTCATTTTCATTTTAGCCTTTAGTGGAGTAATAGCCTTTGCTTTAATTTTGCACTTCCCTGAAAACCAATGAGTCAGGAACATTTACAAATGTGTATTGACCATTTGGATATCATTTGTGGAGTGCTTGTTCAAGTATTCTGCTCATTTTTCTTTTGCATCTATTTTTTTCTTATTGCTTTGAAGAAATTTTTTATACATCATAGACATGAGTCTTTTGTTAGTTGTATGTATTGTGAATATCTTCTCCCACTGAAAACAGTTTTTCTTTTTCACTTTCTTAGTGGTATCTTTTGCTATAGCCTAATTTATCATTTTTATCTTTTTTGGGGGGGGTTGGAGTCTCACTCTGTCGCCCAGACTAGAGTGCAGTGGTTGCTCCCAACTACTGCAGCCTCGACCTGCTGGGCTCCGGCGATCCTTCTGCCTCAGCCTTCCAAGTAGCTGGAACTACAGATGAGTGCTATCACGCCTGGCTAATTTTTTGATTTACTGTAGAGATGATATCTCGCCAAGTTGCCCAGGCGGGTCTTGAACCCGCGGGCTCAGGCAATCCACTCACCTCAGCCTCCCAAAGTATGGGATTACAGGCTGAGCCACCGAGCCTGGCTTCATTTTTATCTTTATTGTTGTCTTTTGTGATTGACTTAAAAATATTTGTCTACTCTGAGTTTATGATGATGCTCAAGTGATTGATTTGTATATGCCATTCTTATATCTGGTAATTTTATTAAACCGTCTTATTGATTCCAATAGCTCATGAGATGAGATTCTTGTTTTGTTTTTTTTTCTTTTTAGGTAGATAGTCATGTAATATAAAATCAATAGCTGTTTTAGATCTTGTTTTTCACATTTATTAGAAGGTAAAAAACACAAGACTAAAATTAGCTTAACTAACACAAGACCATATTATTTCATGTATCAGGAAATTTCAAGAGAAAATGGGTCCAGATATAACATATCTAGTGCTATCTTTGCTGCTTTGTTATCTTCCCGTGTTGACTTTATTGTCAGGCTTATGGCCAAGTCTTGCAGCAAGTCCTGGCTTACTAAGAAATTTGTAGAAATTGTTTTTAATATGATTGAATGTTAAATATAATTAAATGTTTTTTTGTGGCTATTGAGTTAATACTGTTTTATTTTGCTAAAGTGTTAATTAACACACTGCTATGGTCTGAATATTTGTGCCCCCAAAACAAAATTCATATGTTCAAAACCAATTAACAATGTGATGGTACTAGGAAGTAAAGATATTGGGAGGTAATTAGGTCATGAGAGTGAAGCTCCTGTTATTAAAAAAATAGTGCCCTTATTTAAAAAAAAACAAAACTTTAGAGTGCTGCCTTGTCCCTTCCACTATGTGAGGGCACAACAAGAAGGGGCCATATATGAACTTGAATGGAAGCCTTCACCAGATACAGAATCTGTTGGCACCTTGATCTTGAACTTTCTAGACTCCAGACTGTGAGAAACAAACTTCTATTGTTTATAAGCTACCCAGGCCATGAGTACTTTGTTATATCAGTCTGAACAGGCTAATACATGCACCAATGCATTTTCTGGTTTTGAATCATCCTTCAATTCCTCAGATATACATATTTCTAATATTTTTTTTATTTTAATCTACTGCTGGATTTAATTTGCCAATATTTTATATAACATTTTGGATTCCTTGTTTATAATGGAATATGCCTATAATTTTCTCTTGTGTGATGCTTAGCTCAGTTTGACATCAGGGTAAAGCTGAGTGGCATGATTTTTCTATGTCTTGGAGAAATTCGATACATTAGAAATTACAGTCAATCTTCATTATTCATGGACTTTATGTTTGTAAACTTGCCTACTAGCCAAAATTCATTTGTGACCCCAAAGTCAATACTTGTAGTACTTTCATGGTCATTTGTGGACACTAGCAGAGAAGCAAAAAATGTTGGTTATCTTACGTTCACATTCCTGGCTGAGGTCAAACACGGTAAGGTTCTGTCTTCTTGTTTCAGATTGCATACTGCAAATAAGTGTTTTTTTCTGGTCCACTTGTGCTGTTTCTTGCATTTTTATATTTTTTGCTGTAATTTTGCAGTTCAAAATGGCACTCAAGTGTAATGCTGAAATGCTTCCTAGTGTTTTTAAGTAAGAAGCTATAATGTGCTTATGAAGAAAAATATGTGTTAAATATGCTTTGTTCGGGTGTAAGTTTTAGTGCTCTTGGCCATGAGCTCAATGCTAATGATTCAACAACATATATTAAAGTGTCTTTAAGCAGAAACACACATAAAACAAAGTTATGTATTGATCAGTTAATGAAAATATTGTGACTAGAGGCTCACTGTTAGGTATTGTTCAGACATAGACTGTTTCCCCCATATCAAGCTACTTTCTTCCCCTTCCCTCAGGGAGTGGTTTCTGATCAAGGCTGGTCTCTGGAGGGTATGCATCTTCCCACTTATGAGTCATGGGATGCAGGTAACCGAGCAAAGCTGAAAACAATGTAGTCTCACTCTTCATCAATGTACTTGTAAACACCATTTAGAATGAAGAACTTGACTACTTTGATTATAAAACTGCTTGGTATAGTGTCTCAAGGTGCGAGTTCTTTACTGACCTACTGCCATCCATGCCTCCCATATGTTTTAATGAACCAGTGTCTTTCCCTGCCAGACTTCTGGGTGATTTCTTTGGAACAGGTAAATATGTTACCGAGCTATAATTGGCATAGTTGGCAGGATATTCAGAGAAGTCCCCCATTGTAGTGGCCACAGGAGAAACAGAGTGGGAAGAAACGTCACTGGGGGAAATAATAGGGTGGGCCACTCACTGGGTTCAATGTGGTTCAAGTTTTCCAGCTTGATAGATAGCTGGGGGCTGCCACGTGACTACAGGGATGCCCTCAAAATGCCAACTGGACTGCTGGAATTATTGAAATAAGTTAATTAGAAAGGACATCTTCAGAATAAAAAGGACAGTTATGCAATCATGGGGGCTGTGAGTTGGCCCCTACTTTGCACTTCTTGAGTGGCTACTGAAAAGAGATAACCGCTAGGAACCAGGTGCAAAAATTGCAGGAGTAGTTAAGACTGGAAAGAAATGGTTGGTTGAGTAGACAGAAACAGGGAGTTCAAAAGGTGAAAGAGAACCCCAAAGGGAAATTAGCTGCAGAGGATCCCATAAAGGTGATCCACAAGCAAATGTGGGTAGATGTGATTAAGGCAGGGCTGGATTCTAGCAAGATAGATAAGCAACTCAATGCAGTGTTGATGGGATTGTGGAAGCAACTCCCCAAAGAAAAGCATTACCAAGCTTTCCCTGAAAAGAAGACTGATGCCTGAGTACTAAAGTAAACCCTCCCCCTAGTAAAAAGGAGGTCCTTTTCCTTGAGACTACAATATGATGAAGGAGGGGCCCACGGAATGATCACGCATCAGTCAAATTAAGCCTAGTAGTCTCTCAGAGGATGACAACCTTTCATCCTGACCCTGGTCTCAGACCTATGGAGGGTGGCCAAGACACAGAGGACAGGCATGTCTTCTCTGCAGATCAGAGGCCACATGTTTAGCTTACTATATACTGGACCTCAAAGAATATGCAAAGAGTAGTAGTTTTGGTGGACACTGGAGTTGAATGCACCCTCATATATGACAACCCAAGTAAATTTGAAGGACTTCTAACTGCCATATATGGGTATGGCAATAAATCAATCATAGTTTGGAGGGTGACAGTAACACTGCACATTGGCTGCTTGTCCCCTAGACCCTATGCTGTATAGCTATATATCACTTATTAAGGAGTACAAACTGGGAATTGCTGTGTTACAAGGATTATGTTTAGAAACTAGCACTGGAGAATTTCACCTCTGAGTAAGGGTAGTGAAACCTGTAATCAGAGGTCATGCCAAACACCCAGCCACGACCCTGCCAGCACCACAGTGGGTAGTGGCTACCAAACAATACAGCTTACCTGGCAGGCACAAAGAAATTGGATAAACCATATAGGAATTGGCAACAGTTAATATAATCTACCCTACTCACAGACCCTATAATTCTTCAGGAGAGCTGGTAAGGAAACCAGATGATGCCTGAAGAATGATGGTAGATTTTTAATTAAGTAAATTTATACCCCCTCTACATGCTACTGTACCCAATATTGCTAATATCTTGGACCAACTAAGGACACAATCAGGCACATACCACTTTGTAGTGGATTTGGCTAATGTTTTCTTTGGTACTGATATTCATGCAGATTGTCAAGATCACTTTGCATTCACCTGGAAAGGAAGACAATAGACATTCATGGTGCTACCAACGGAGTATTTGTACAATCCTATGTTATGTCATGGCATGGTTGCTCAAGATTTGGAAAGTTGGAGGTAATCTGCATAGTGTCTCTATGTCATTATATAGGTCATATCATGCTAAATTTTAATTCTCTGACAAACCTAGAGCAAGCAGCACCTCGCCTGTTTGAACATTTTTGGGGGAAAGGATGGGCAGTGAATCAAAACAAGCTGCAAAGACCTGGCTTATCTGGCAAGTTCTTGGAGGTTATCTGGTCTCGTAAGACAAAAGTAATGCCATCAGCTGTTACTGACAAGATCCAGGCTTTTCCCTGCTTTACACTGCCCAAACAGCCACAAGAGTCTTTGAGTTTGTTGGGGGTATTGGAAGGTATTGATCCCACATTTAGTGCAGATAGTACAGCCCTTATATAGATTAACCAGAAAACGATCCCAATGGGACTGAACAAAGGAGTGCCAGTGGGCACTCAGTGCTGCCAAAAGCACCATGGGCACTGTCCAGGCATGGGCATTCTAAACCAATCCCTTCCCTGTGGGTTTTTATAAATACTACCCAGGAGGGATATCCTTGGGAGATTTTGCAGCATCAGATGAAAGTTTGACTTCCCACTGTCTTTGGTCACAGACCTGAAAAGTCACCAAAACCTGCTACAGCCCCACTGAACAGCAGGTCAATGCATGTCAAGCACCCTTGGCAACAGAGCCAATCACCAAACAAACCCTGGTAACTGTGAACAGCCCCTGCCCATAGCAATTTGAATCCATGACATCTCTTATAGGCCCTGCAGCTCAGCTGCACAGATGATGGCCCTAACCAAATGGTGAGCATACCTACAGGAGCATAACAAGCTCTCTACAAGTCCTCTAAGCCAGGAACTTCAGTAACTCCAAGGGCCAATAACGTTTGTCTATGCAGGTGAGCAATCCGTGGAGCAAACTGTTATCACACTGTTAGCCACTATGAGAGGAATACCATCGGTCCCAGCCATTGCATACAAGTCAAAAATAGACTATCTAGATGGAATAGGGGACCAGGCAAAGCAGTCAGTGGGCCGAGTTGTGGGCAGTGTGAATGGTGATATATTCAAAAAGCCAGGCCTACTGACAATTTGCATAGTTACACAGTTGAGCAATGTTTAAAGGACTGATGCTGTAGATGTCACAATGACACCACTGGCAATGAACAATCATGAGCAAGCCCCTGTAGGGCCAAGATATGTGGCAGGACATTTATATCATGAGCCTCAAAAAGAAAAGCACCCTCTTCCATGCCTCTGGACATTCTCCCCTGTAGAGTCCAGAGAATGACAAGACACACACATTAGCCCACGTAAGGTGGTTAGAAGAAGACCCTTTGGAGGATGCGGCAAGTTTGCTACACCATAAGATGAAACATACTGGACAGAAAACATTGTGAGAAGTTGCAAAAGCTTGGAAACTCCCATTAAATACTCTGACACAGTGAATGCTTGCAATGATTGCTCCATATGTACCAAGAGGCATCAGTGGAGACTACCAGCAGAAGGTGACATATCAAACAGTGCCATGAGCCCTTGACTCACTGGATAGTAGACAATATTGGCCACCTTCCCATGTTGAAAGGGACCCAGTTTGCCCTTACTTGTGTTGACACTACAGGATTACTGCAGGCCTTCCTTAGCAAACAAGCTACACAGCACTCAACCATCAGAGCACTGTCATAGCTCCTTGCAACATATGGCATTCCTGAAGTCACCAAAACCAACCTAGAAAGTCACTTAACTGGACATTAAGTGCAACAATGGGTTGAGTGGCTACATATTGACTGGCAATTTCACCTACCCTACAATCCCACGGGCACAGGCCTAATAGAAAGACAGTGGTAAAGAATACTTTAAAGACATCAGCACTCATTGTAGAGTGGATGGCCCAATTGCATGAAGCTATTTATACACTCATTCAGCACCCCTAGACATGCTGACACAAAAGGGCAACGAGGATACAACCCAGAGGATGCAAATCCAGATGCAAGAATCATCATTGTGACCAAGCTGGGAAAGCTTATAATCTTATAAGAATAATCTGCTGCTGCCTTTCCCATAAGACACAGTACCTAGAGAGAATACTCTTCATAGTCCCTGGGAAGTTCAATGTGAACCCTGTTGGTACTCCCTGCTTGCTCCCTGGAGAGAGGGAATAGATCGTTATTTAGATATTCATCCTATGATTGTGGGAAAATGAGCAAACACTGTTAAGTGTTATAATCCTGGATCTCAAATACTCAAAAGGGGGGTAATCATCATTCGATGTGGCAATTTAAGACAGCTCCCACTGTCTTTTTATGTCATGGACAAGAGTTCTTCCAGGGAGGCCTCCACAAAGTGTCACAGTGTTGTCTCAGGGCAAAACTGTTCCTTGTGTTTTACCTGATAATTGGGATTTACCTTTGATTGTTCCTCCCAAACATCTATCTTATCACCCTCAGCCTTAGCTCTGAGAATACATTCCTCCAATGGGCAGGGACCCTTGCCTGAGTATCCAAGAAGTCAGCAAGCTGAGTCTTCTCAGAGTTCCCCGCATTGGCAGCATCAGGGATGCCATAGAGAATTAAACTGGCTAATGGGTCAGAGTGAAACACTTTCCATCCATGGGACTCATTTTAAAACACTCAACAGGGCCTTAGTGGACACAATGAGACCAAGAAATATATTTTTTCTTTGCTGAAAGAACCGGTCAATAAGACGAGTCCCTGCTTGGGATACTTGGTGTGGAATGGGCTAGGATGGTTAACAGCAGTACAGATAGAGATCAGGGACCATGTGATGCTCTGCATTGAGCACCTTAATGGCACGACTAATGAAGCTGCCTGGTAAGTAGGCTGGACCCCCTTAACAGCTATGCTATACTTAAAAGTGAATACTGTGTATACACTTGTGACAATGGTCATAATGTGTCTATGGCCCTTAAGGCCCTGAATAACTGAAATCATTACTATTTCTGAAATTGCTGAAGATCCCCTTTCCAAGTGGTTTGGATCACTAAGCTTTTTTGGCAAAAGGTAAATGTAGTTATTATTATTTACTTTATTTTATTATAGAGATATGGGGTACAAGCCAGAATTGAGTACATAAGTAATCTCTGTGCAGGTGAAGTTTGGGTCTCCAGCTGGTCCTCACTTCTCCTGGTTTAGGACCAGGCACACTTTGTGTTGTTATGTGCCCCCCCCAAAAGTGTCCCACAACTGCCAATCCCCCCTTGTCCTATTGTGACTAATGTTCAGGTCCCACTTATGAGTGAGAACATGTGGCATTCAGTTCTTTGTTTCTGTGATATATCACTAAGTATAATTGTTTCCAACTGCATTCCATTTGCTGCGAAGTCCATGATTTTTGTCCTTCTTATGATGTATAATATTCCATCATGTATACGTACAACCTTTTCTTTTTTAAAAGAATTTTAAAATTTAAAAATTTTAAAGATGTCAGTTACAATTCAGGGTTAGGTATACAACTGTCCATCGTGCAGGTACCCTTGTTGATGAGATGTGCCTCTCCCTCCCCGACAGTCTCTCTCAACTGCCAATTCCACTCCCTTCCACTGGGTGTTTCCCACTACTGCCAACCTCCTTCTTATAGTATTATGACAATTGTTCAAGGTCTGCTTATGAATGAGAACATACGGCACTATGTTCTTTGTTTCTGTGATAGATCACTGAGTACGATAAACTCTAAATCCATCCATGTTGCTGTGAAGTCCATATGTTTGTCCTTTTTTATGACTATACAATATTCCAAGTGTATATGTACCACATTTTTAAAAAGCCAGTCCAACTTTTATGGGCAGCATGGTTGGTTCCATGTTTTTGCTATTGTGAACAGAGCCGCAACAAACATATGTGTGCAGGTAAAATGTTTGTGTTCCTTGTAGATCTTGGATGTTAGGCCTTGTCAAATATACAGTTGGTAGATATTTTTTCCCATTCTTTGGGTTGTCTCCCATTCTTTTGATGGTTTCTTTTTCTTTGCAGAAGCTGTTCAGTTTGATGAGGTCCCACTTGTCTTTCTCTTAAGGCATGGGCACTTGGGGTTTTGATTAGGAATTGGTTGCCAGTTTCAATTTTCTTGAGAGTATCTCCTGCGTTTTCTATGGTTCTTATAGTTTGAGGTTTTATGTTTTGGTCTTCAATCCAGTTAGAGTTGATTTTGTGTATGGTAATAGGTAGGGGACCTGTTTCAATCTTCTGCATGTGGTCTGTCAGTTTTCCCAGCACCATGTACTGAATAGGTTCTCCTCTCCCCAGTGGTTGTTGGTGGAGGCTTTTTCAAAGATAAATTGGTTGCGAAATTGAAGTTTTGCTTCCAGAATCTCTTATCTGTTCCATTGGTCCATATGCCTACTCTTGTACGAATACCAGACTGTTTTGATTATTGTAGCCTTATAGTAAAGTTTGAAGTCTGGAAGTATGATACCTCCTGATTTGCTTCTTTTGTTAATAATTGTTTTGGCTATTTGTGGTCTTTTATGTTTCCATATTAATTTCTGTATTGTTATTTCCAGGTCTGAGAAGAATTATATTGGTAATTTAATAGGTATTGCATTAAATCTGTAGATTATCTTTGGTAGGATGGTCATCTTAACAATGTTGATTCTCCCTATCCATGAGCATGAAATATTTTTCCATTTCTTTGTGTCTTCTTGGATTTCTTTCAGCAGCGTTTTGTAGTTCTCATTGTAAAGGTCTCACTTCTCTGGTTAGGAAGATGCTGAGGCATTTCTTTTTTGTGTGGCTATTGTGAATGTGATTGTGCTTTTTATTTGGTTCTCTGCCTGCTTGTTGTTGGTATATGAGAATGTAACTGTCTTTTGCACACTTATTTTGTACCCCAAGACTTGCTAAAGTTCTTTATCAGTGAAAGCAAGCTTTTGACAGATTCTTTTGGAGTTTCAAGGTATAGGATCATAGCATCATCAAAGAGGAATAACAACTTCTTTTTTTTCCTATTTTGATACCCCTGATTTTCCTCTCTTGTCTAATTGCCATAGCTAGGACTTCCAACACAATGTTGAACAAGAGGGTTGAGAGTGGACAGCCTTGTCTTGGTCCGGTTTTCACGGGAACTGATTCCAGTTTCTGTTTGTTTAGCAATATGCTGGCTGTGGGTTTATCATAGATGGCGCTTACTATTTTGAGGTATGTTCCTTCTAGCCTAGGTGTTTGAGGGTTTTTAACAAGAAAGGATGCTGGATTTTATCAAAAGCTTTTTCCACGTCTAATAATATAATTATGTGGTCCTTGTTTTTACATCTGTTGATGCATTAATTACATTTATGGTCTTGCAGATGTTGAACCAGCCTTGCATTCTGGGAATGAAGCCTACTTGGTCATGGTGGATGATTTTTTAAAATTTCCTTTTAGTTTTTTAAAAATTTTATTATAAACCTCTGGGGTACAATTCAGGGTTAGGTATACAAATATTCATTGTGAAGGTACCCTTGTTGATGAGGTGTGCCACCCCTTCCCTAGGCAGATATCGACTACTGTCAGTCCCACCTCCCTGTCCCCCTGCCTCCCCCTACAGTTTCCCACTACTGTCAATCCTTTTATTATAGTGTTACTGTAGTTGTTCAAGGTCCACTTATGAGTGAGAACATGTGATACTCAGCTCTTTGTTTCTGTGAGTGATCACTCAGTATTATAAACTCTAATTCCACCCAGGTTGCTGTGAAGTTCATGATTTTGTTCTTTATGGCTGCATAATATTTCATTGTGTATATGTACCACATTTTAAAATCCAGTACTCTTTTGATGGGCAGCATGGTTGGTTCCATTTTCTTGCTATTGTGAACAATGCTGTGACAAACATATGCATGCAGATATCTTTTTTGTAGAGTGATTTGTGTTCTTCCGGGTATATTCCTGGTAGGGCGATTGTGGGGTGATATGGAAGGTCAATTTTTAGCACTTTTAAGAATCACCACACTGATGGTGGATGATTTTTGAGACATGTTGTTTGATTTGAATTGCTAGAATCTTGTTGAGGATTTTTGCATCTATGTTCATTAGGAATATTGGCCTGTAATTATCTTTTTTGTTTGATCTTTACCTGGTTTGCATATCAGTGTGATGTTAGCTTTGTAAAATGATTTGGGTCGAATTCCATCTTTCTCAATTGCCTGGAATACTTTCAGTAGCATTGGTTACAGCTCCACCTTGTATGTTTTGTAGAATTCCACTGGAAAGCCACCTAGTCCAGGGATTTTGTAGGTAGTTTTCTTATGACAGAGTCAATTTCCTGGGTTGTTATCTGTCTATTTAGTGTCTCAGTGTCTTCTTGTTTCGACCTTGGGAGGTTGTGTGATGTCAGAAAGTCCTCCATTTCATTTAGGTTATCTCTTTTTCTTGGTCATAAAAATCGTTTTCAAGAGAATCACTATAGTGTGCCTTCTTCTTCCTCTTCTTCTTCCTCCTCTTCTTAGTTTCTTCTTCTTATTCCTCCTCCTCCTCCTTCTTTTCCTCCTCCTCCACTCCCTTCTCCTCCTCCCCCTCCTTCTTCATTTTTTGTATGTGAAATGCTGTGGCCACAAGTACTGATGGAGGGTATCCTTGAATTAAACAGAGAAAGGGTTAAAATGTACATACACCCTAGATAAACATCTAAATAACTCTTGGGCTCAAGAAAAAAAATGTTGTCACAAAATATTTAGTACTAAATAGCAGCAAAAGCATTTTATGTATATCAAATGTTATGAAAGGAGCCAAGGAAAGACTCAAGAGGAAATTTAAAGTCTTGAATATAATTTTGGGGGGAAATAAGAAAAAATGAAATAAAATTTACTAAGCTTTAAACTTAAAGAGAAATAACATAGGAGATAATAAAGATTAGAGCTGTTAAGAAAACAGAAAAAAAAACAGCAAAGATTATTACAAAATAAAACCTTATTATTTGAAAATACTCATATATAAACACTAAAAGATAGATATTGACAAATGCCGGGGAAAAAAAGAGACACTCAAATAACAAAATTAGGAACAAAAGTAAATAATACACAGAGGAATACAATACAATAAAAACACCAGTGAATGAATATCCAGATGAAATGGACACTTCTAAGAAAATTCAAATTAAATAGGCCAAGACCAGAAAGGAAGTCAAAATGCTGTTACTGATCTATCTTTACAAGAGCTACTTGAGTGACTTCTGTAAACCTTCAAACAACAAGTACAGTGAATTCTTATTATTTGCAATTGTTTCATTCCATAAAGTTGCTGTTAACACTGAATTAGTAAATACTGAGCCATTGTTCCTGGGGGATGTATAGAATTAGCTTTCTGTAAGTGCAGCATATGAACCCCAAATCTGAGAAGGCTTGCACTTGTTTACCTATTCCAAATAAGTCACTGAGAGGTTCAGCAGAAAAAGACAGTAGTTTATTAAAACTTACAGGAGGTACCAATGTTGACATGTTGGTGAAGAACCCGCACTTTGGGGCAGTTTAGCCAGCAGTTTTATAATCAAAGCAATCAAACTAATCATTCTAATTTTTATACATTGTTTACAAGTACACTAATTAAGAGTGACAACTACATTGTTTTCAGTTTTGCCTTGACATCTGCATACTGTAACTCATTACTGAGAATATATGTACCCTTTAGAGATCAGCCTTGGCCAGAGGTTGCTTTCTGAAGGAGAAGGCAGAAAGAAGTCAGATATGGGAGAAATACTCTGTGCCTGTACAATACCTCACACTAAACCCCTACATTGACTTTTTTACAATCTTCATGATGCAACTTTGGTCTTCCACAAATTCCCTCAGGTGAATATATGAGTCATACATTGCATCCATATCCTGCATATGCCATAAAGGTCACAGGATTTGAACAGCAAGATTGCTATAATGATTATGATTACGTATGATTAGAAGCGTCCCATTTTCTCCACACCCATGCCGGCATCTGTTGCTTTTTGATTAATTAATTATGACTATCCTCATTGGAGTTAGGTGGTATCTCAATGTGGTTTTGATTTGCATTTCTCTGATAATCTATGAGACTGAGCATTTTTTTCATGTCTCTGTTGGCTGCTCATATGTCTTCTTTTTAGAAGTGTCTATTCATGTCCTTTGCCCATTTTTAAAGAGGGTGATTTCTTTTTTTTCCTTTTGACTTGTTTGAGTTCCTTGTAGATCCTGAATGTTAGGCCTTTGTCAGATACACAATTAGCAAATATTTTTTCCCACTCTGTGAGTTGTCTCTCTATTCTCTAGATGGTTTAGTTTGTTGTGCAAAAGCTTTTCAGTTTGATGAAGTGCAACTTGTCTATCTTATCATTTATGGCATTTGCTTTTGGGGGTTTGATCAAGAATTGGTTACCTACTCCAATGTGCATAAGAATGTTTCCTGCATTTTCTTTTTTTAATTCTTTATTTTATTGTAAAGATGTGGGACACAAGTCAGGATTAGGTACATAAGTAGTTTGTGTGGAGATAAATTTTGGACCTCCAATTGGTTCTCACTTCCACTGGTTTGGGATCAGGTACTCTTTGTGATGTTATGATTCCCCCACTCCCCAGGAAGTGTCTCACTACTGCTGATCCCTCTCTTGTAGTATTGTGATGAATGTTTAGGATCCAGTTATGAGTAAGAGTATGTGGTATTTAGTTCTCTGTTTCTGTGATAGATTACTGAGTATGACAGACTCTAAATCCATCTAGTTGCTGTGAATGCCATAGTTTTGTCCTTCTTTATGGCTGCATAATACTCCTTTGTGTACAAGTACCACGTTTTTTTAATCCAGTCCATGTTCGGTGATGGGCAGGTGGGAGTGCAAACTAGTCCAACCTCTATGGAAAATAGTGTGGTGATTTCTAAATAAACTAGAAATTGACCTTCTATATAATACTGCAACCCTTCTTCTGGAAATACAGTTGGATGAATGCAAATCATTTTACGAAAAAGACACCTGCACACACATGTGTATTGCGACTCTACTCACAATGGCAAAAACATAGAACCAACACTATTGTTCATTAAAAGTAGACTGAATAAAGAAAATGTGACAAGAAAAGGCTGTCCACTCTCACCCCTCTTGTTCAACATTGTGTTAGAAGTCCTAGCTATGGCAATTAGACAAGAGAGGGAAATCAGGGGTATCAAAATAGGAAAAGAAGAAGGTATTATCCCTTGTTGCTGATGCTATGATCCTATACCTTGAAATTCCAAAAGAATCTGTCCAAAGCCTACTTTCACTGATAAAGGACTTTAGCAAGTCTTGGGGTACAAAATAAATGTGCAAAGGACAGTTACATTCTTATACACCAACAACAAGCAGACAGAGAACCAAATTAAAAGTACAATCCCATACAATAGCCACACAAAAAAGAAATACCTCAGCATCTTCCTAACCAGAGAAGTGAAAGACCTTTACAGTGAGAACTGCAAAACATTGCTGAAAGAAATCCAAGAAGACACAAAGAAATGGAAAAATATTTCATGCTCATGGATAGGAAGAATCAATATTGTTAAGATGACCATCCCACCAAAGGCAATCTACAGATTTAATGCAATACCTATTAAATTACCAACATAATTCTCAGACCTGGAAATGACAATACAGAAATTAATATGGAAACATAAAAGATCACAGATAGCCAAAACAATTATTAACAAAAGAAACAAATCAGGAGGTATTATACATCCAGACTTCAAACTTTACTATAAGTCTACAATAATCAAAACAGTCTTGTATTGCTACAAGAGTAGGCATATAGACCAATGGAACAGATAAAAGATTCTAGAAGCAAAACTTCAATTTCTCAACCAATTAATCTTTGACAAAGCCTCCACCAACAACCACTGGGGAGAGGAGAACCTATTCAGTACATTGTGCTGGGAAAACTGGCAGACCACATGCAGAAGATTGAAACAGGACCCTACCTATCACCATATACAAAATCAACTCTAACTGGATTGAAGACCTAACCATAAAACCTCAAACTATAAGAACCATAGAAAATGCAGGAGACACCCTCAAGAATATTGAAACCAGCAACCAATTCCTAATCAAAACCCCAAGTGCCCATACCTTAAGAGAAAGACAAGTGGGATCTCCTCAAACTGAACAGCTTCTACAAAGAAAAAGAAACCATCAAAAGAATGGGAGACAGCCCACAGAATGGGAAAAAATATCTACCAACTGTATATTTGACAAAGGCCTAACATCCAGGATCTACAAGGAACTCAAACATGCTGAAAGGAAAAAACCAAGCAGCCCCATTAAAAGGTGGGCAAAAGACATGAATAGATATTTCTTAAAAGAAGATATATGGGCAGCCAACAGACACATGAAAAAAGTGCTCAGCCTCACTCATCATCATAGAAATGCAAATCAAAACCACACTGAGATACCACCTAACACCAGTAAGAATGGCCATCATTAATAAAACAAACAACAAACGATGCTGGTGAGAATGTGGAGAAAAAAGAATGCTTCTACACTGCTGGTGGGAATGCAAACTAGTACAACCTCTTAGGAAAACAGTGTGGCGATTTCTTAAAGAACTTAAAATTGACCTTCCATATGATCCAGCAATCCTCCTACTGGGAATATACCCGGAGGAACTCAAACCATTCTACAAAAACATTCTTGCACATGCATGTTTATTCAGCTCTATTCACAGTAGCAAAAACATGGAACAAACCATGCTGCCCACGAAAACTGGACTGGATAAAAAAAATGTGGTACATATACACAATGAAATATCATACAGTCATAAAAAAGGACAAACACATGGACTTTGCAGTCACTTAGATGGATCTAGAATCTATCACACTTATTGATCAATCACAGAAACAAAGAACAGAGTACCTCATGCTCTCACTTATTAGCAGACCCTTAATATTTACCATAATACTGTAAGAAAGAGAATGGCAGGAGTGGGATACTGCCAGGGTGAGAATGGGGAGGGGGAGATGCAACATCAATAACAAGGGTACCTGATCTCCAACCAGACAAAGTGGGGCCCAAACTTTACCTACACAATGACCACTTGTATACCTAATCCTGAATTGTATCCCACATCTTTAAAATAAAAATAAAATAAAATAATTTTTGGTAATTTTCATTAGGATTAGAGTTAAGTTATATTTAGAAATAACTCCAAGAACAGTATTTATATTTTTTTCACATTGAGAACCATAACGGATATGCATGTGTATCTCTGAACCCAAAATTTAAAATAGTAGCGAACTGCCCTTTTTTCTTTCTAAATGGGTAAAGGGTTAAACATGATTTTGTAGTTAATGTAAAATTTTACTGCACTGTGGTCAGTAAATGTAGTTATATATGAAAAGCTATTGAAAATTGTAAGTGTTGTTTTATCATGCTAACACATTGTAAATCACTGGGAATGATTCAATATGTACTTGAAAAAGAATATATATTTTCTGTCCTGGGGGGCACAAAGTTAAACAAAATGCTATCAGTTCAATCTTGTTGATTATATAACCGTAATCCTCTTCATTCTTAATTATTGTTTGTCTTTTAATTTGTCAATTTCTGAAGAAAATGGAATCGATTTTTTCTTTACAGTTGTGGATTTGTCATCTTTATAGTTCTACAACTTATTTATTTATTGTTACTGACTGGTAATTCTCATAATATAAAATCCACCCTTTTAAGTTTGTAATTCAAAGGATTATAGAATATTTAGTGTGCAATTCTAATTTCAGAATATTTCCACCCAAAAAGAAACCCTGTAGCTGCTAGCAGTATTATCCATTCTCACCCATCTTCCCAGACCCTGGCAATCACTGATCTACTTTATACCTCAACAAATTTTATTATTCTGGACATTACGTGTAAATGGAATCATACAATATGTGGACCATGTCTGGCTTCTTCCATTTTGCATAATGTTTTCAAGGTCCATCCATGTTGTAGCATGCTTCAGTATCTCATTTTTTTTTTTTTTTTTTTTGAGTTGGAGTCTCACTCTGTTGCCCAGACTGGAGTGCAGTGGCCGCTCCCGGCCACTGCAGCCTCGACCTGCTGGGCTCCGGCGATCCTTCCTCCTCAGCCTTCCAAGTAGCTGGAACTACAGGAGTGCGCTACCACGCCCGGCTAATTTTTTTTTATTTATTGTAGAGATGAGGTCTCGCCAAGTTGCCCAGGCGGGTCTCAAACCCATGGGCTCAGGCAATCCACTCACCTCAGCCTCCCAAAGGCATGGGATTACAGGCCTCATTTTTTTTAATGTTGTTGGAATAGAGGGACAGTCATATGGAAAAATATAAGATTGACTTCTTGTTTTAACAGAAGTATAAATTTTATTTTGATTAAATTTTTAATTGACCAGTAAAAATTACATATATTTATGGTGTACAACGTGATCTTTTGATATATGTATACATTATGGAATGGCCAAATTAAGCTATTTAACATATGCATTATTTCATATCCTATAATTTTTTCTGGTGAGAACATTTAAAATCTACTCTTAGTAAATTTCAGGTATATAAAACATTGTTATTAACAATAGTCACCATGATGTACTGTAAAGTTCTTGGCTAATTGAATGCATTCCTCTTTTCTATTGAGTGTAAACCTCTTTTCTAATTGAAATTTTGTGTCCTTTGAACAACATTTTTCCTGATACCTCCACTCCTCAGCCTCTGGTAATCACCATTTTATTCTGTTTCCATGAGTTTGACCTTTTTACATTCCATGTGTAAGTGAGATCATGCATTATTTATCTCTCTGTGACTAGCTTATTTTACTTAATATGATGTTCTCTGGATTCATGCATGCTTTTGCAAATGACAGAATTTCCTTTTTAAAAAAAAAAGAATTAATAGTATTCCATTCTGTATATAAACCACATTTTCTTTATCTATTTTGCCATTGATGGACACTTATGTTGTTTCCATTTCTTAGCTATTGTGAATAATAATACAATGAACATGAGAGGGCAGATATCTCTTTGACTATTGATTTCATTCTTTTGGATGCATACTCAGTAGTAGGATTGCTGATATATGGTAGTTCTATTTTTGATTCTTGGAGGAACGGCCATACTGCCTTCCATAATAGCCATATTAATTTACTTTCCTGCCAACCATGTAGAAGGGCTTCCTTTCTTCACACACTTACCAACACATTATCTTTTGCCTTTTAGATAACAACCATTCTAAAAGGTGTGAGGTGTTATCTCATTGTGACCTTAATTTGCATTTCTCAGATGATTAGTGATGCTGAAATTTTTTTTCAATAGGGTCATTTCTATGTCTTCTTTTGAGAACTTCATTCTCTTGTATTACTGAGTAACAGTCCATTGTATGAATATATCACTTTCTTCAGTTAAAGGACATTCAGGTTGTTTCCACTTTTGGGTCATTATAAATAGGCTGCCATGAACCTTCATGTACAAGTATTTTTGTGACCATGTCTTTGCATTTCTCTTGGATATAGACCTAGGAGTGAAGTTGCTGGATCACATGGTAGCTCTATGCTTAAAATTTTGAGGAAATGTCAAAACGTTTTCCAAAGTGGTTCCATCATCTTACATTCCTATTATCAGTAAATAAGAATTTCAATTTCTCTACTTCTTTACCAACAATTGTCATTTTCTGTCTTTTTTATTATAGACATTCTAGTGAGTATGAAAGGATTCCTCATGATTTTTTTTAAAAATTCACATTGTAATGTAGTTCAAACAGCTTTATTGTATAATAGAGTTTCCCCCCAATATGTTCATTTCAGTGACTACAGGAAGTTGTAATTTGCCATAATATAATACCTATTCTTTTCATTTATTTTCATAGCAAGATAGGAAATCAATTAATCCAAATAATTCAGTAACAAATTTATTACAAAAAATAGGAATTAGTATTAGTCTGGCATCATCAAATATCTTTTAAAAAAGTTATTTGGTGATGCCAGAAGGGAGTAAAAGTGAATTAGATCATTGAGTCCAAGGTTAAAGATTATGGCCTCATGACAGTTTTAATTTACAGTCCTCTAGTGATCAGTGATATTGAGTATCTTTTATGTGCTTGTTAATTTGTATAACTTTGGAGAAATGGCTAGTTAAATTATTTGCCCATTTTTCTAGTTGGAGTTTATTTTTATTTTTTAGTTTCAAGAGTTACTTATGTATTCTGGGTACCAGTCCCTTATTAGATATATGATTTGCAAATATTTACTCCCGTTCTTAGGATTGCTGTCTTTTTACTTTTTTGATAGTGACCTTTGAAATAAAAATAGTTTTATTTTAATACAGTCCAATTTATCTAGTTCTTACCAATTGTATCTTAATGTTTCAAAATTTTGTTATAAGTACAAAATGTCCATGGTTGTTATATTTTATTCATAGCTTTATTTTATAATGTTCCTTTTCAATCTTTAATGCTTTTCTTATTAGTTCTATGTACAGTGATATTTGACTCATAGATACCCATTTTTACATTGTTTTCTTTAAATACTGATGGTAATTTTATCAGTGAGATCTGCTAGAAATAATCCCCATTTATTTCAAAATTACATTCACAAATCAGTGTGATCAGAATTAAATGTGATACATGCTACAAATGGTGCAACCACTTTATTATGTGTCAGATACAAAAATTGTGCCACTCTGTCTGTGTTTATTAGTGCTAACAAATGAAATTGCAATGTTTCATACTAATTGCATCTCATTGACTATAAAGTCTAAACACAATAAAAGAAGATCATGCATTAAAAGATATAATTATTGCCGGGCTTGGTGGCTCAGCCTGTAATCCCGCGCCTTTGGGAGGCTGAGGTGAGTGGATTGCCTGAGCCCGCGGGTTCGAGACCCACCTGGGCAGCGAGACCTCATCTCTACAATAAATCAAAAAATCAGCTGGGCATGGTAGCGCATGCCTGTAATTCCGGCTACCTGGAAGGCTGAGGCGGAAGGATCTCCGGAGCCCAGCAGGTTGAGGCTGCGGTGGCCAGGAGCGGCCACTGCACTCCAGTCTGGGTGACAGAGTGAGACTCCAACTCAAAAAAACCAAAAAACAAAAAATAACAAGAAAAAGATATAATTATTAAAATAGTCAGTATGGAAAGATCTAAAATTAAAACTTTTTATTTCAAATACTAAACAAAAAATAGATTTTTCAACCAAAAATCTCACCTTATAACAACTTGATTCTGCAGGACCCTATAGTCCAGAGAATCAATATGGTCCTGACCACACTAGAACCTCTGGGGAAGTTCAAGGCTCTCTCTTCACCATCCATGGGAGTACTAAGAAAGAGAGATGCCTTAGAGATATACAGTTAGTCATGATGCTCAGGGAGTTCAAGTGGGTCATCCTTTCATCTTTGTTCTCCTTTTTGTGATTCAAACCCTTTTCTCTCATCCATCTCCTAGGAGTACATAATTAGGATAGGACTTGAAAGCCCAGTGGCCACCAGGAGTAGGTACCTGGAAAAAGAACATAAATATTTGCAAGCTAGTTCTGATCCAGGCCTGAAGAATAACCCCTCTTTATATATCCTTTTAGTCAGAGTAGAATGATAGAATTCTTGGGGAGAAAGGATTAATGAGCAATTTAGGTAAAAGGAAGTTTCTAAACCATGTATAATCTAACCCAGCTTAGAATGCTGGAGGCCAGATGAATGTGAAGTTCAATGAATTTCATAGAAATAAATATTGGCCATCAGCTTGATATATCAACTCTAGAATTCAGGAGTCTTTATTATGACTAACCAAGCATTAGTTTTATTTTTACAGAAGTTTTGTCTTGCTATCAGAATAGAGGAATCTCTCCTTGCTTCTGGGACTAATCTGGCAACAGAGTCATTTCAGAAGATAGGAAAGACCCCGAGTTAAACATGGCCAAGTAGTCTTTCAGAGTTGACTTATATTTAGAGATCCAAAACATCCTTTCCATGTTATCTTCTCTTCTAGTCTTTTATATATATCTATGTATTTACCTAAGTATCTATGTGTCTATTTATTTATCTTATCTATATCTAATTATATATTCATCTATTTATCATTTATCTTCATCTATCTACATCTATTTATCTATATCCAGCTATTTACATCTATCATCTATTTACCTATCTATCTACATCTAGATGTGGATATCCATCTATCATCTCTCTACATTTCTATCATCCATTGTATATCTATCTATCTGCCTATCTATCATCTGTCTATCTATCTATCTGTCTGTCTGTCTGTCTGTCTGTCTGTCTATCATCTTGCAATGTGGTACCTGGGAATTTTCTAATTCTTTACTTACTAAACAAAGACCAAGTGAAAGCAAGAGGGCTAGAAACTCCTACCTAGATGTCAAAGATTTCCCTAAGCTGTGGCTAATGGTAATGGTTAGTTTAATATGCTAACTTAGCTAATCTACAGCATTCAGTTATTCAATCAAACACCAATCTTGATGTTGCTGTGAATTTTTTTTAGATATGATTAATAGCTACAATCAGTTGATCTTTATTAAAAAAGATTATCCTCCATAAGTAGGTGGGCCTCATCTTAATCAGTTTAAAAGCTTTAAGACCAACATTGAGATTTCCATAAGGAAGAAGAAATTTTGCCTCAAAACTACAATATTAACTCCTTCCTACCTGAGAGTCTCTGGCCTTCCAATCTGACCTACAATTTTGAACTTGTCAATCCCCAAAATTACATAAAGGCAATTCCTCAAAATAAATTTCTTAATACACACACATATATAAAGACTTGCAAATATGTGTAGCTCCTACTGTTTTTATTCCCCTGGGAAACCTCATCAATACATTAACCTACTTCCTGACATAATTTAGCATCAAGCTAAACATAAAGACTCTCAAAAAGGTCTTGAAGCAGTACTGTTTTACACCAGGAAATAGGCTTCACTATTGGAAAATTTTCTTACCCATCTAGTGATTCTATTCTTACCATTTACATGTAGGGTTGTCAAACCTTTCTGTATGGTGCATTACTCTTGTTCTTTGATCTCCTTTCACCTCTAAGACGTACAGGCAATCACTTCCTCCAAAGCAGTTGGGAACTTTCTTTTTGTTTTATTATAAGCTTTTCCTCCTATATCTTATAGTAAACGTTAAAATTCAGATTCCTAAGAACTGTTTTTGATATATAAAAGGAGATTTTTGCATTTGGAAACCTATTTTCTCTCCCACCAAAGCCTGACCTTCTAGTATCTTCTTACCAGAGATTCAAAAAACCTAGTTTGAGGCTGAGCAGTGACTTCATTGTTCTGAGGATATATATTCTGGCCAGGAATGATGGAAACCAATTGATCCAATGGAAGGAAAATTACATGGCATAATGATTTTAATAAAAAATATCTTGACTTATTTTCTTAAAATATCCAATTGATTCTGAGTGATTGAAATTCCTTGTGGTCCAGTTGGACTTAACTTGGCTCACAGTTTGCAGTCACCAGTTGTCATAAATTATATTCTTCATCATTTTTTTCTTCCCTCCTCAGCCCAGGCCTATTTTTAGCAGTTCCTTTCCAATGTCACTGGTTTGGATTTGGCAAGATGACTTGCTTTGGTCAATGGAATGTTAGAAGACATAATATGAATACATTCAACCAGAAGCTTTTAATGTGTATGTGTGATTTTGTTTTCCATCTTGCATTCTTGCAATTCATCATCAAGAGATATTGTTCCAGAGAACCACAGCATCTACGCTCTGAGTCCCAGAATGAGGAGACATGGAACAGACCCGAATCCTCCAACCCACATCCTGGTACCAAGCTCAGCCAAGACTTGCCCAGCCAAACACAACTGAGTCATACCCAATTCATGAACCTGTAAGCAAAAAATAAATGTTTGTTTTTATAAGTCAACTGATATATAGGAAGTTGTTATACAGAATTATCACAGCAAAAAGTGAACACAACCATTTTATAGTAAATTACTCTTGCATGCTCTTTATTTTACATGATTCATAGTAGTTCTAATTCAAATTATATATCTGATTTGCCAGTTTAATCACGTATCTATATGAATCAACAATGAAAAATTATTTGTACTATGTAGTTTTTGCAACCACACTTGGATGAATACAGTGGAAATATATCTGTGTCATAGCGCATTTATGTTGCTTTAACAAAATGCCACAGACTGCATAATTTATACAAAATAGAAATTTATTTTTCACAGTCCTGGAGGCTGGGAACTTCAAGATCAATGTCCTGGCAGATTCAGTGTCAGGTGAAGACTTGCTGTCTCCTCCAAGATGGCACCTCATACTGCATCCTCACATGGTAGAAGGGGCATATAGGTGATCAACACTGTGTCCTCATGGCAAACGAGAACGAGCCAGGAAGTTCTCCAAAACCTCCTCATGACTTAATCACTTCCCAAAAGGGCTCACTTCTTAAACCCCATTACTTTGGGTTTTAAGTTCCAATACATAAACTTTGGAGGGACGGATATATTCAAACCATAGCAATCTGCATGTTCTCATTAGGTCAAAAATATTTCAATTGTTTTCCTCCAGCAGGTCAGGAAACTAGCAAGGTCTTCATAAATTCAAGATCTTCTTCTTTACCTTAGAGTATAGCCACTCTTGACACGCTTCATGTTGGTCAAAAAGAACATACCATACAGTGGGGAGATAAATGCAACGGATTCTTTGTGATCAGTTTTTTCACATATACAACTGACCTCTTAACAGTGTGATAAAAGAATAGGAACACATTTTGGTTCACATATTACTACAGATATTTATCTCCTCCATCTTATGTTGACATCTGTGATGGCCTTTCTGAATAACTCAGGGCATCAGAGGGTTGCTCTCTCCTACAAGCCAAGATAACTTTGGCAAACACATCTGTGTAATGTGTGCACTGGGCACATATCCTTGTTGAATTATTCAATTAAATCTGATAATGAGAGCACATTGACATAGTTAAACACTCAGGTGAATAAAAGATTCACTTTGAAGTACAGAAATTTCTGGAGTCATCTGTGTGTTAACAAGTGATGAATCTCACTACCATCATCCAGGGAGGGAGAAACTTTAGAAAAGGTAACCTAGAGTTGAGCGTGCTGGAGGCCTTTTCTGGCACAATTTCAAGGAGATGAAAGGTAGAGGCAGTTTCCAGTGTTCATTTGAGCTGTCAATCTTTTTAGAATAAATGTATTGAATTTTAAGAGACAGAAAAATAAGACTCAGTAGTTGAACACTAGCACAGAAATCAACACATCTGACTTCTGCAAAGTCCCTTACACACAACCTCACAAAAGCATTGAACTTTTTCATCTCAGTTCTCACTCTGTAAAATGGGAGAGTTGACTGGTCCCCTATAATTATCATGGTACGTATTACATAGCACCCACAAAACTTTTTGCAGGTACAAGGGTCATCCACAATTACAAATTTGGGTAACAGCTGTTATTTAAATAGGATGTATGTATTATGAAACATCTGCCAGTCACACTGACTGTCATTTTGTAAATTTTATTTTAAAGATGTGGAGTACAATTCAGGGTTAGTAGATAAGTGGTCATCATACAGGTACAGTTTGAGTCTCCCTTTGGTCCCCACTTTGACACTGGCTGTCTTTAAAGCAGGGCATTCTAACTAACATTGGTGGAGCACTTATACATGCTAGCTTATGTTTGTATTAGCCTGCCCTTTCTCTTCAACAAGTCTGTATACTCCTCACAAATGAAAACCATTTCTTAGCACTCTTAATTTTCATTACTAAGCATAATACAGAAAGCAAAGTGTAGTTATCATTAATTATGTAATGAAAGTAGCTAATAGTTGCCATTTGCCGATCCTCTTTCATGTACCAGGCCCCATGTCAGGCGTTTTATATACACTATCTCTAATTAATACAATTGTACAGTAACTCTGAAAGATGTTAATGCCATTTTACAGATCAAAAAATGGAAAGTCCTAGTTGGTCCTATAAGGCAAGACAAGAAAGCAAAAAGGTATACAGATTATAAAGGAAGAGTCAAAATTACCATTACTTATAAACATATGCTCTTGTACATTAAAAAATTAAATAATCAACTGTTGCATTATCAGAATTAAAAAGATATAGCTGGGCACACTTTTATGATACAAAGGTAATATAAAAATCGATTTTATTTCTAAAATGACAATATACAAAGAGAGCAAAATGTAAATAGAGTATTTACAATATTATAAAATATCAAACACCTAGGAAAAAAATCCACTAAAGAATATGCCAGACTTTATGAGAAAAAAACAAATACTTGAATAAATAATTGGCAAATATACTGTGTTCATAGATTAAAAGATCCACTCTCATAGAGAAGTAAATTCTTCCCAAATTGGTCTCTAAGCTTAATGCAATCCTAATCAAAATCCCAGCAGGATTTTTGTTACAACTTGAAAATCTATTTCTGAAATTTAAATGGGATGACAAAAGGCAGAGAAGAACTACACCTGCCACTCCTGAAGAACAAGTTGGGAGACTTGTTGTATTGGATGTCAAGAGTACTATAAATCTATAGTTGATGATGTTGTATTTCTTGACCTATGTAATAGTGGCCCAGGTGTTTACAATATACATTAAGCTATACACTCGTGTTTATTCACTTTTCTTGGAATAGACAATTTTCATTGTGTTACTTTTCACAGTAGAAGAGGTATTTGAAAAAATAAAAAGGTAAAAGGAAGAAACTGGGGGTCAGGCCGGGTGTGGTGTCTCACCCCTGCAATCCCGGCACTTTGGGAAGCGGAGGCAAGAGGACTGCCTGAGTCCAAGTGTTCAAGACCAGCCTGGGCAACTGGGTGAGATCTTGTCTCTACAATAAATCAGAAAATTAACTGGGCATGGTAACACATGCCTGTAGTTCCAGCTACTTGGACGGCTGAGGCAGAAGGATCACCTGAGCCCAACAGGTCAAGGCTGCAGTGGCTGTGAGCATGACACTGTACTCCAGCCTGGGTCAAAAAAAAAAAAAAGAAAAGAAAGGAAAAGAAAAAAGAAACTGAGAGTCAGAGAGGCTATGAGACTAAGCCAAGTCATACTGCTAGTTTAATAAGCATAATCATGCATTTAATGAATAATATATTTTCAAATAATTATATATTCATGGTTAAAGGTTTAGAAAAGCAAGAACTAAAATAAAATATCAATAGTAATTGTTAATTGCTAACATTTTTTACTGTCCTCAGTTATTTATTCAGGGTTTACAGAACATAGAAATCAGTTCAATCACATAAGATGTCTGTTTGGCCTAAATTTTTCTTCTACATCTTTATATCAACTAGAGATGGAGGAATTTTTTTTTTTTTAAAGTCTAATGCTCACTTGCCATGGAAATAATATCAACTCCATCCTATCTACATTTTATATATTATTTACCCCATTAGCTCAAGAAGAAAACTGTAAAAGTGAGACTAGGGAGAAAATCTGGGAGCAAATAATACAATAATTTTTTGAAACACTTGACCTCTAAACAAAGTAATTAAGTCATTCCTTTAAGAGATTAGAAAATAAATCATTTTTCTGCCTCAAATTGTGAGAATATGTCACCCCTAAATTTATAAACTGAGTATTATTTCTCTGCTAACTGGTCTCATGATTATAATCTGATAACGTGGATGAGTCATTTAGATGAGTTTTCTCCTCATATTATCTCAGTTTTCTCCTCATATTATCTCACTTGCAATCCTGTAAGGGCCATTTAGGTAACTACTCTTTTCGCCTCTGAGAAAATTAGAGCTTAGACAGATGAAGTGACCAGATTGTGGTCAGTCAGCAAGCCAGTGTCAGAACAGCAATTAGAAACCAGGCTTTTTTTTTTTATTACCCCAATTCTAAATTTCTAAATCATACTTTTAAAAACAGAATATCCTTTCCTCATGTAATAATTAAGAAACATAATATGACCTTAAGAAACATGTATTTTTATTTAGTCATGAATTAGCCAGTAACTAGAAGAGCAAGCCTCCACATATATACAGTAAAGCTAATGTTTTAAAAATCAACTCTGCTTATTCACAGCGGCAGAAGCACCAGGCACTTGTACAAAACAAGCTCACATTAAAGTCGTATTTATTTCTCACTGCAATCTTATGAGTTGTTATAATGAACTTGATTTTGAAGATGAGGAAACTTGATCAAAGAGACTGAATTATCCAGTTGGTGGGTGGCACAGCCAGGACTCAAAAATGACTTTATAAACTCAACTTCATTGCTTCTTCCATTTCAAAAAATGTCCTAATTTTTTCGTGGTAGAGCTGCCTAAGTATTACCCAGTAAGTTCAAGCTCCTCCTTTTGGAGTGCAGTTTTAGCCACAGGGTGGCTGCCTGACAGTAACTCCATTCCCAACTCCACGCCCATTTGGGTGAGGACCTGTGATGTGCGCTTGTCAGTGAAATATGAGCAGAAGTTTTGTGTCAGAAGAAGATATGACATCCCTATCCTTTCCTTTTCCCCACCCATTGGCTTGTGTTGATTTTCAGGGTGTCCTTGAAAGGGATTTGGGCCATGATTTCTAAAGACACAATCCTGAATGCCATAATTCCAAATTAAGAAAAGCACATGTTGAAGATGGCAAAGTCACTGAACATTTGTCTCTAAATAACAATGGAACCTTCTATCCCTCTGTTTTTAACCAGTGATATCCACAAAGATCTTGTAAGAGCCACTGAAATTGTGTGGTTTGTTACAGCAGCTAGCAATACCTTACCTAAAATAAACATACTTTTTGTCAGAGACTAGAGTTCAGATTTATGTTGTCTTCTGACAAATCTCCATAAAACATATTTACTACTCCATTGATTTTGATTGTACTAAATGGAAATTACTCTGGAGAGTCACTTTTCTAATGACCTCTCTGCCTCTTACTTTGCACCAGTTTAAGGTGAATAATAATTACTACCCTATATTTCTATTTGTAGTATCCCCCCAAAAGTATCATATAAACCCCTTTATGGCATAGTTAATTATGAAACAAAAAGATACATGACAAAAAAGAAAATATAAGATTTCCCTCTGTTAAAACTTTCCAAGCACTCCCCATCTTCAAAAATAATTCTGAGGAAAATTTACATCTCTGACTGGGAAGGGAGTGGTGGTCTGGAATTAATCAGTGAAGATTTATTGAGTTTCCTAAGTGTATGGCTTATGCACAGGTTTCTTTACTCGTTGACAACCCCCAAAGCCTTAACCCTGAGGATGCTCCCTCCAGAACACACAGGGCCTGTTGTCTGGGCACTAGTTCCAAAATGTGCCCTAAAACATCATGACAAGAGCTCAAATCTCTTGCATTTCCTCACCACACAGAGGGACTGAGGTCTTCACTCCTTACCCCTCCTTGATGTGGTTGCTCCAGAGGTGAGTGGGGGAAGAAATGCTTTTAAGAAAGGTACCTAGAGAATTTATTTTGACAACTTCCTCCTCCATCCTAGGCTTTTCATTTTCTCTGTCCCTGAAATTTCAAGGTGCTGCTCCTCTTAATATTTCAGTCTAAAACTAAATCCAAAAATCTGAAAAGAAAGACAGTTTTGCCCACAAAGCAGTCCCCACAGCAAATGATGAATGCTCTTAGTGCTTTGGGAGGAAAAAAATCGCTAAAAGCAAAGTTTGGTCACCAGAGTAAATCCCCATAGAGAAAGAAATAAATCTCTGTGACATCTGCTAATGTACACTATTTCCCTTAAACACCTCTTTCTGTCCAACTTCCACTCTTCCTTCTCCCTTTTTCCAATGCTTCTTTTGTTCTGTTTTTTTTTTTTTTTTTTTTGCCTTCAGGGAAATCTGAGCCAGCAGATGGTATCAGGAAAACCAAGAGTATTGCATCCAGCTGTGTGCAAGCAGATTGGTGAATTATAGCCCCTGATCTCCGATCTGAAATAAAAAATCAATATAAGCAAAAAAAGATGAATGCTTTTTTTTTTTATGACTTATTTACTCATTTACTCAAGAAGCATTTGCCATTCACTCATGATGTTAGGACTGTTTAAGACATTGGAGAAATAAAGATTTAAAAAATGGCCTCTTTCCCAGGTGCAAGTTATATGCTTAAGGACCCCAAAACAAACTATACAACCAAACCACAAAAGAATGAGAGATTTAAGATCAATTAAATGAATATTCACATGTTGGAACACATGATGCATACGAGTCAGGAAAAACATGCTTTTGTCTTGCTTATTTGTGGAAAGGTTGCCCTAGGATGAATGATCAGAAATATGGCACTGCCATATAATAGCCTGGGAGGAGATTGTGGGGCTGCATACATTTTGAGTAGGAATCTAATTATGGACCAGAGTTCAGATTCGTTCCCCTCAACTCAAGAGGTGCACAGGGACTCCAGCAAGGGTCTGGTGGAGATCCACAGAAGTGACAAATGCCTGGAAGGGAGGAGCTAATAGAAGCAACAGTAGGTCCCTATTATAGCTGGATTCACATTCAGCTCTACCAGGGATCAAACCCCAAAAGAGTCCCAAAGAGACTGTCCAGACTAAACTTCTACTATAGAACTGCTACTATTTTATGGCTATTTTGATGTCAGAATGGGCTAATCCACACGAGTCACCTTGAACTCTGCCTGTGTTGCGTTATTGCCTCTTGATTTAGTTCCCTGAAGTTTCTTCAGGCAGCTGGACTGCATTGTGTCATGACATGCTTCTCATTTTCCACACATACATCCCTGATAGAAGTCAGATGATACACAACCTTAACCTTACCCTTAGGAATCTGTGTTAAGCCAGATTTAGTACAGCTAGGTTGTAGCATGGATGTTATTCCTATCTTACAATCCCATGGGTCATAGGTCATTTGATAGAACTGCAGCTGTCGTACATTGCCACAAGATTGAAATGGTACTTAAGATAAATATGAAAATAATTAAAGCCTGGACCCAACTATTGAGAAAAAAATCCCACCCTAAGAAGTCCTTAGGAACAGGATACTCACTTGTCTTAGATGTTCAAATAAAATTCTCCATAAAAGATGATTTCTTGATGTTCCCTCTAACACTGTAACTGTATAGCCCAAAGACACAGGGGCTGGCATTTCTCCTAGTTTTACTTATTCCTTTGTCCATGTGTTCAGAGATTGTAAAACTGGGAGGAAGGTAGAAAATCTACAAATAAACTCTACCTATCACACAACTCTTTCATGGGCCTGGAAATGTCCCAGCAATTTGTATATCTAATTAACTCTTGCTTCATTTAAATGCATTTCATTGACTTGATTCTTGTGGCATCCACTTCAGTCATCTTCTTCACCATCTCCATCATCATTGCTAATCTAGATTGAGACCTCATTCCAGGACAGATTCTATGTGAATTGCTTTACAAATATATCATCGCTTACAGATTTCATAATAACTCTATTAGGTACACACTACGAGTGTCCCTACCTTGCACATGAGGAAACAGATTGAAAGAGGTTACGTGACAATTATTTTGGGGACTACCCTAAGGTATCTTACAAGTAATCACTTAGGGCCTCATATTTATGGGGTGGTTTCTGCATTTCTTAGATTAGTTTCAAGTGATGGAAACATGCTGAGCCCTTTACTCTCAAAGTCTCTTTTCTACTCTCTCCTCTCTTCTCTTGAAGTCTACTATCTTTCCCTCACTTCTCCTTACCCTCATCTATCAGTCTCATTTCTATCCTCACCACCCCCATACATAAGACTTCTAGGGCCCCTTTCTACCTTTCTACTTCCTCCTACCTGCATAAGGTGCAGAGCACATAACAAGGGTGCACAGAAGTCCTCTTTCACATGGGCCTGTATTATAACTAAGAGAAAACATTTTTCTGCTCTCAAAAACTGTTGGGCAAGTTTCCAAACTCCCAATGAAGTAATTTATTCCATAAAACAACAGCAACAACAACCCAACTATCTCAAGCAAGCATTTTGTATACTTGATATATCACATTAGTGGCATCAGATTACATATTCAGTAAGGACTTCTACCACATGCTATTGCAATTAATTACGTGGAAGTGTATAGGCCAGGACTCCTCACAGTTATGGACTCAGTGACATGGTACAACCTATAGAGAAGTGAAAACTACAACATGCCCCGGAACAGAATGCTGTATTTCATTAGAAAATAAAATTGTGGTTTCCCTGAGAGTGACAGCTCTGGCAGGAAAAGATGATGGCCTAGATTTCTAGTTATCACCCGTATAACTGCTCCTTAATCCTCCAGCTCCATGTCAGGTCTTTGATAAAAACCTCTAAGAAATTTTTGAGAAGGCTTGGAACATGTTCTAAAACAGAGTCTATAAATTTGTGCTGCCCTATCAGTCATGAGAATCTAGTTGGAGTCTGGGTATAGGTTATTCACTAGTCCTTAACCCACACATTGCACTGAACCAAGGGAGCTCACTCCATTTATACCTATGGTGCCTGCCCCAAGACACCTAAAACAGCACCCAAGAATTCTTCTGAAACTGTTCTCCTAGCTTCCTACTTTTCCAAGGACCATGACACCCGCAAGTTCCTCTCATGCTCTTAAGGAATTCCAGTCATGTCTTTCATCTCTGCCCAGAGTTCCAGATCCAGACCTAACTCTCCTCTCTGCCCCTACCCCATCTACCTATTGAGGGCTTCATTCATATCAGGTGCTTCTGACAGTTTTGGAACTGTTTCTATCTGATTTAGGGAAACCAAGTTAGAGATGTTATTTTCTGACTGATCTTTGCTATCTTCAATTTTAATCACAACGGGATATACTGACCGGTAACTCTGCTTAGTGGCATAGTATTAGAAAGTCAAGGAATAAAAGAGCAATTTAGAAGTCTTGTTATAAAATCCTGTTTCCTGACTTCTGATTAGCTAAAACATTTGCATAGCCCTCAAAATAGGCATGATCTTAGTACTGCAGCAAAAAAAAAAAAAAGAAAATGTCTGTTATGTGGAAACACTTATACAGTCAATGCCAATTGTCAAATTGTAGGTTAAGGAATATGCATAAGTCATGAAGACAGTATAGGACTGAATGAGCCATTGTCTACAAGTGACATTCCCAGAAACCACACCAATACCACTTGGGAAGATTAGTGTGGAACATACTCTTTTTCCCACTTGTCAGTAGACAAGTATCTTAATAAAATAGAATTTATGTTATTGCCACCTACTGCTACATACTGTGGCAAAGACAGTGCTGTGTGCTCATAAAATCTCTTTTCTTTTTTTCTTCTAGGCATAAAACTAGACCACATTTTTCCAACCTCCCCTGAAGCTGCCAGAAGCCATGAGTGCACTTTGGCCAGTGGAATGTGGGAAGAAGTGATGCCAAGGAACTTAGAAGTCTCTAAACCTCCCACGTGGTCCTCCATGTGCTCTCTCTTTGCCCATTTACCAGCCTGATGCAGGGAAGGAGAAACATGGAAGGGTGGCAGGGTCATGCTACAGGAAGCACCTGTGTCTCTGAATAACTGTAGAGAGAAAAACACACCACTACCACCTTTCCCCTCCCATCCTCACTGGACTGTGATGTGAGCAAGAAAGTAGCTCTTTTTGTCTCAACCATCTCCCTAATATCAGCGGCTTGTTATAACAGTTATCCTGATCAACAAATGGGCTTCCCTTGTGTTCAGAAAGGTGCACTGGGGAGCAGTGGGACAATCGGTGCAGCTAGTGAGTAAGTGCTAGGGGGTATGGCTTTGAGGTAGATGTCAATTTCATCCTCCTTTTAAAGTAGGAAAATTTTGGCATATTGCTGTTGAGAAATATCTGTTTTCCTTCTCATCTTCCTGTTTTCCTTTCTGAATAATACCGCTGACATTCCTTGTGGGGCAGTGCTCTTTCCACCCACCTCTGTGGCCTGATGAGACCCTGCTGCTACGGGCAGGGCATTCTACAACCACTCAGTGGTTTTCAGCTGAGTAAATTCAAACAAAAGGAATGCGGTGATGCAGGCAGTAATCTCAGTCCTTTGGATTCCTTGGTCTTTCACACAGAGCACACGTTCACAGCCAAGGTATTTAGGATTCAGACCTGGTAGGAGTGTACAGTGTACAGAAAGGAGGGGATGACTTAAAACAGACTAGGGTTTTAAGTTTAGCCTGTGCTCAACAGTTAAATTCAATTTAGAGACTTCCCAAAGCCTTTCTGAAATTGCAAAGGGGCCATGAGAAATCAGTTTCTTTCTTTTGTGGTTGCAAATTTAATTCTGCAGTTCATGAAGCTGCGTCAAAGTGCTTGCATAACACTGCAAGCTGTTGTTGATGGAAATGAGGACGGTGTCATTTCCTCTTTGTTGTTAAATACCTAGAGTTATTCCACAAACATTCAGCCCCCACTATTGCGTTAGATGTGTAAGCCGTGATTTCTTCTCCTGGAGAATTCAAAGTTTGATGAAATATCCATTGAAAATACCTTAGAAAGGAAAATGCTAATGGTAGACTGGGTGCCTCAGAGGTTAAACTTGAAAAGCTCGTTCCTGGAAGGAAAGACTTGAAAGTCTGGGGAAAATACTTGGATAAAGTTACAAGACTGAGTGGGGTGCTGGAGACTGAGATACTTCCTACTCAGATCACATTCCCTGCCTCTGCATGATCAGCACAGGCCTTTTTCAGCCCTACAGAAAATCTGCCTGCTCCTAAATTGTCCCCCAAACACCAAATGAAGATTTAGGATTACATCCTGAGATAAAACAAGCTTTAGCCCCTCAACTCCTGTATCACTACTTGGCGTGCTATAGTATTTTTTTCTTGAACACTGAAGAGTCTGTGCTTGGAAACCAGAAATATAGTTTCCACTCCATAATTAATTGGTGAATAATATGACCTTGAACAAGTTCCTTCCTCTCATTTGCATCTATGAATGGAGAGTATATTACATGAAGGCAAATAATAGATATGTGTTAATTCGAAATCCCCTAACTGCTTCATCGTTGGTAAAACTATTTTAAATGGAAAATCTCCATTAGAATAGTGCTCCCCAAACTGGGAAAATATAAAAATCACCAAGGAAGATATTTTCTTAGTTGTCTTTTCTTTGTTAAGATATATCTTACACATAATAAAATGCACAAGTCTTAAGTGTACACGGTGTTTTGACAAATATATACACCCATGTAACTATCACCCAAATGTAGACAAAGCATTGACAAAGAAGTCAACCATTCTGATTTTTTTTTTTACTATCTAAATAGAATCACAAGTATATGTACTCCTTAGTATCTGACTTCTTTCACTCATGGTGAAACTTAGTCATTTCTTTTTATTGTTGAGTAATGGTTCACTGGATAAATATGCCTGCTATGGACAGAATGGTGTTCCCCACATTTTATATGATGACGTTCTAGCCAGGTGTGGTGACTCATACTTGTAATCACAGCACTTTGAGGCTGAAGCAGGTGGATTGCTTGAGTCCAGGAATTCAAGACCAGCCTGGGCAACATAGTGAAACCTCACCTTTATAAAATATCAAAAAATTAGCTGGTTGTGTGCCTGTGGTCCTAGCTACTCTGGATACTGAGATGGAAGGATCACTTGAGCCCAGGAATTTGAGACTGCCTTGAGCAGTGACCATCCTAGTCATGCCATTGCACTCCAGCCAGGGCTGGAGAGAGACCCTGGCTCAAAAAAAAATTTTTTTTCCCTTCTCCAACTTTGTTCTTTTGTAAAAATTGTTTTGGCTATTCCAAGTCCTTTGAATTGACTTATAAATTTGAGATTAGCTTGCCAATTTATATTTTTTAAAAAGCCCATTGGGATTTTCTAATAATGTTCTATCTTTTAACATTTTAATTTTTGTTTCAGTCACTCACTGATAATTCATAGAAATAAAAGTGATTTTATATATTTTAACCTTGTATACTGATACCTTGCTAAAGTCACCTTAGTTTTTAGTTTTTTTTAATAGACTTTATTTTGTAGAGCAATTTTAGGTTCACAGCAAAATGGATGGTGCAGAGATTTACCATATATTTTCTGCCCCCACATATACTATATATTCTCCCCCATTACCAGCATCTCCTACTCCAGAGTGGTTCATTTGTTACACTCAATGAATCTACATTCACTCACCATCACCCAGAATCCACAATATACATTAGGGCTTTACTTTTGGTGGTGTACCCACTCTTGGTATGCTTGAACAAATTTATATTGACATGACTACCATTATTGTATCACACAGAGTAGTTTTACGTCCCTAAGGATCCTCTGTGCATCACTTACTTATTCCGCTCTCTCTCCTAACAACTCCTAACAACTCTTTTTAACTGTCTCCATCATCTTGCATTTTTCAGAATGTCATCTAGTTGTGTGCAGCCATTTCAGATTGGCTTCTTTCACTTAGTAACATGTATTTAAGTTTCCTCCATGTTTTTTCCTGGCTTGATTACTCATTTATTTTTAGCACTGAATAATATTTTATCACCTGGATATACTACAGTTTATTTATCCATTCACTTACTGAAAGATTTATGCAAAATAGATTAAATGTAGACCTAAACCATAAAATTTATAATTGAAAAAAACGGGGAAAAAAACTCCTTGACATTGGCTCTGGCAATGATTTTTTTCCTATATGACATCATAAACACAGACATCAAAAGCAAATTGAACAAGTAAGACTACATCCAACTGAAAAGCTTCTGCACAGCAAAGGAAACCATCAACAAATGAAAAGGCAACATATAGAATGGGAAAAATATTTGCAAACCATATATGTGATAAATTATCTAAAATATATAAGGAACTCACACAATTCAATAGCAAAAAACAAATAATTCAATTAAAAAATGGGCAAAGAGTCTGAACAGACATTTTTTCAAATAAGATAAACCAATAGCCAACAGGTATATGAAAAGTTGCCCAACATAACCAATTATCAGAAAAATGTAAAACAAAGATATAATGAGATATCACCTCACATTTGTTAGGGTGGTTAATGTAAAAAAAAAAGATATAACACATATTAGAGAGGATATGAAGCAAAGGGAACCCCTGGACACTGTTAGTTGGAATGTAAATTGCTACAGTCACTAAGTAAGACAGCATGGCATTTTTCTCAACTATGTAAGGTGATTGATATGTTAATTAGCTTGGTTGTGGTTATCATTTCACAATATATATGTATATCAAAGCATCATGTTGTATACCTTACATATATATAATTTTTATTTGTCAACTATATCTCAATAAAACTAGTGGGGGGGAAGGAATTTATACTGAATCTTTTTTAATAGTTTGTATTTCCTTCTTAAAATACCTCAACTGCCATCCTTGATATCTATACTCTGTAAATACGTTAACACATTTGTAGTATTTGTTTTAGAGTCCTTGTTGACTAATTCTTAAACTGAGTCATCTGTTTGTCTACTTTCATTTGCTATATTCTCTCTTGATTATAGGTCACAGTTTCCTTCATCATGTCTTAACTTTTCTATTATATTTTGAAAGTTGCATAAAATAAAACTTTGGAAACCAAGTATATCATTTTATGTTCCTTTCCTTTGTATGGCAATGACAGTAAGGTATCAACAGTTCAGATTTCTCCTAAAGACAATGTCAGGTGGGGTTGGATCACAGCTTTAATTATACTTATTTCTTCTTTGGGTGACATAACTTCCAAAATTGATTTAATTTTATAATTTCCATACAGCTATCATAATTTTATCAAGAGAAACATAATGACTTGCTCTACAATTGTGAAAAGCAAATAGTTCCAAAAATTCTTCTGATCACAGCTTTTAGTTAGACCTCAGTCACAGCATCAACCACAACATGACCATATTAAACATCCACTATGTTAAGGGCACTGAACTATGTGCTGGGAATATGAACATTCCTTGCCCTTACAGGTCATTAAAATCTATCTAGGCAGATAGGACGTATACCTAAAAATGCAAATAATGTCATAAAGAATATTTTTTATTGTGTCAAATTGGTGTAACCAGCAATAAATGTAGCTCTGTGAAAAAAGGAGTTATGGAAGTCACTGGTGATTAGAAAAGGCTCGTGTGAGAAATGAGACTTAAAGTGAATCTAAAAGAAAATGTAAGATAAATGAGGTAGAATCAGGAGGGCCCTTGTGAAAGAGAGAATGTCATGAACAAAAATGGTTTGGGAGAAAAGATTACAAAGATTGGGAGATGTTATATTTTGGAGGGTCCCAGGGATTTAACTTTGCATGAGCATTAATGCAAAGCCAAAGACCAATTATAAATGTGGTAGCTATGTAATCAGAACTACACTGTGAAAACATCAATCTTACAGTAATCTGTGAAGAGTGGCAATGCCTATTTGCTCTCAGAGCCCCCCCCGCCTTTTTTTTTTCCTCTTCCCCTGTTCTGTATCACAGTGGGGCTAATCTCACTGACTCTATTTGACCAATAAGATTAAAGAAAGAATGGAAAGAAGAAATCAGGGTATTTTATTCCATCTTATTTGCCTTGCATTTCTCCAGAAACAGCTGCATAATTTTCTTAGCATTTCTTCTTAGCTCCCTCTAGCCCCTGAGTTTAGGGAACACTACCTTTCTCTTCTTTCCTCCAGTTTAGGTAGCTTAGTAACTTTATGGTGTCACTAGTCACTGTGTTACTGCACCAAATCCTGGTAAACTCCTCATCTTCTTCCACTGCTGTGTAATGAAGTACCTGAATTAGTTTTGTTCTGTTTTAAATAGCCACACAGTTTCTATTTTTCTAATTGAATATCACAATATCTGAGGATATGACTATGATTTTCATTTTTATGTATCAATTTTATATTTCTGTGTTTTGAAATTTTTGACAGTGATTATTTTTGCAATCATAATAAATCTAAGGTGTTTTTTAAAAAAAGAAAATTAGCACGAATACAATGTATTAGGTGGATTAAAATTAAGCATATTTGGTGCAAATTACATAAGACCTGTGTGTGAGTAGTTCTGTGAGTTGTAATTACATGAACTGAAGAAAAAAATTACTGGAACGATATGCCAAGAACAGAGGCAGCCACCGAAGCAGTCATTACAAACCAGGGGAGCATGTCAGATCATGTCTCTTGGGAAGCTTTGTAAAATTACACATGTTTGGGTCGCACTCCAGACCAACAAAATTAAAATATCTGAAAGTGAATTCTGTCATGACTATTTGGAAATGATTTCTGAGTCATTCCCATAAACTCCATCTTTATCCCTCATCCTCCCGTCACCACTGAGAACCTTTAGACATGGGGAAGCCACAAGCAAAAAGAGCAGGCTCAGTAGAAGAGAGGCTGCAGGAGGAGCAGAGATAAAAGGATGAGGAGACAGAGGGGAAAAAGCCCACAGACCAAAATAACAGATTCTGTAAATTTATGTCTGAAAATAAACATTGAGTAGAAAGATTTAATAAAAATGTTTCAGGTTTGTCGAACATATTACCTCTAAAAAAAAGCACACTTCTCAGACATATTGAGGCAGAGGAGACCTTGGGGAAGATAACATTTTTGCTGTCTAAAAATACCAAATAAAAGAGAAGGACTCCATTTGGAGCAATGTGATTTTGTAAGCCACAAAAACTGTGGGGAAGGTACAATAAACAACAGTATTTTAAACGCCAAATTAGAATCTATAAATGATGCTCCCAAGGGAAAGCTGGCTTCCTTGAAATTTTAGCAAATAGTGTATAAATACCAGATGTTCCTTATTTATGGAAAACTATCATTAATTTCGAACTTGGCAGTTATCTACATGAGTAACATAGATTTCTTATGAAAGGGGAGCATCAATAATTTGTATTTACATCTTTATTGAAGCATATTAATAGAAAGAAAAAAACAATTTAGTCTCGTACTAAAAAAAAACTAAAAATTATCTTCTATTATCAGAATACGATTCATGGGAAGTTTAATAAACATTTCATGAAAAGCATCTAATGAGTGAGTTCAAGGTTTAATTGATGGGGAATGTTTTATATTTAATAATACTCCCCTGCCTCCCTCCACAGACTTAATTTTAAAGACACTGGAATTTCTAAGTCAGACAAAGATGCAGTCTAATGTGTTCTCCCTAGAGGGTGACACAGGGCCCAACAAACTTCTAAGAAATCCACACTACGGTCTCAAGATCTGGCTGTCCCCTTTCCCCCTGAATGACTCCTCTCCCTAATGAAACATGCATGGAGATTCTGGCCTTCTATTCTGTACACAATCAACAATCTATGCACTTGCCGGGTCAGTGTGGGTTACGAGGCTGCTCCCATTGTGAAAGGCTAGAAATTTGGTCTAGCAGGCAACAAGACAGTGATGGGAGAGACAGATGAGACCCACATGGCTCTACGGTGCCTGGAAAAGATGAGAATGAAAAACAAACTAAATAAAAACAAAGATTTAAGTTAATCTAAGGCAGTGACTTCCAAACTTTTTCAGGTGCCAAAAATTCCTCTTGGACTATTTAATTCACCTCCCCCAAATAATTAATTAACTAACTAATTTTTATCTCAATAGCTTTAGAAGAGGTACAAATAGTTTTGGTCCGACTTTAAGTGTACTCATCACTCTTATCTGTGCACATTGTACCTGATAGGTGATTTCTTGACTCTCCACTCCGCCTCCTGCTCCCTTCTGAGTTTCCAGTGTTTATTATACCATTCTCTATGTCTTTGCTTATTCTTATCTTAGCTTCCACATGTAAGTGAGAACATACAACGTTTGGTTTTCTGTTTCTGAGTTCACATAGAATGACATTCTTCAATTCTATCTACATTCCTGCAAAATATATTGCTATCATTCTTTCTGATAGCTGAGCAGTATTCCTAAGTGTATATATAACACATTTTCATTATCCAATGATCGGTTGATGGGCATTTGGGTTGAGTCCACACCTTTGCAATTGTGAATTCTGCTGAGAGGAACACGTGGGCCCTGGTATGTGTGTGTATACGTGTGTTTGTTGGCCATTTGTATATCTTCTTTTGAGAGATGTCTGTCATGTCATTTGCTCACATGTTAATGTGGTTGTTTGCTTTTTTCTTGCTTATATGTTTGAGTTCTATGTAGATTCTGGATATTAGTCCTTTGTCAGATATATAGTTTGCACATATTTTCTCCCATTTTGTAGGTTGCCTGTTTGTTCTGCTGATAATGTCTCCTGCTGTGCAGAAGCTTTTTAGTTTAATTACATTCCACTTATTTTATTGCATTTGATTTTAGGGTCTTAGCCAAAAATTCTTTCCCTAAGCCAATGTCTGGTTGAGTTTTTCTTAGGTTTTCTTCTAGGATTTTTATGATTGCAGATCTGACATTTAAGTCTTTAATTTGCCTTGAGTTAATTTTTATACATGGGGAGAGATGGGTATCAAGTTTTATTTTTCTGCAGGTAGCTATCCAATTTTCCAGGTACCATTTCTTGAATGAGGTGTTCTTTCCCCAGTGTATGTTTTTGTCTGCCTTGTCAAGGTAGGCATTTGGGCTTGTTTCTGGATTGTCTATTCTATTCCATCGGTTCAAGTGTCTGCTCTTGTAATCAGTATCATGCTGTTGTGGTTACTACACCTTTGCAGTATAGTTTGAAACCAAGTAATGTGATACCTCCTGCTTTGTTCTTTTTGCTTACGATTGCTTTGGCTATTCCAGTTCTTTTTTTGGTTCCGTATGAATCTTCAGATTGTTTTTTCTAATTCTGTGAAAAAATGACACCGGTAGTCTGAAAAGAATTGCAATAAAACTAAAGATTGCTTTGGATAATATGGTCATTTTAACATTATTGATGCTTCCAATCTGTGAGCATGGATGTTTCTCCTTTTGTTTGTGTCCTTTAACAATTTTTCCCTCAGGGTTTTTTAGTTCTCCTTGTGGAAATCTTCCAACTCCTTGGTTAAATATATTTCTAGGTATTTTAGCTATATGATTTCTAGGTACACATTATTTTGAATTTTTGGAATTTATTGAGATTTGATTTGTGGCCTATCATATGGTTGATCTTGGAGAATGTTCCATGTGTTGATGACAAAAATGTATATTCTGTAGTTTTGAGGTGGCATGTTCTGTAGATGTCTGCTGTTCTATTTGCTCTTGGGTCCAGTTTAACTCCAATGTTTATTTGCTGACATTCTGCCTTGATAATCTGTTTATTGTTGTCAGTGGACTGTTGAAGTCTCCTACTATTATTGTTTTGTTTTGGTGTCTTATAGAATTTGTTTTATAAAACTGAAGGCTCTGGTGTTAGAAAAATATGTATTTAAAATTGTTATGTCTTCTCATTGGCTTGCTCTCTTTACCATTACATAACAATCATCTTTGTCTTTTTATTAACTGTTGTTAATTTAAGGTCTGTTTTATCAGATAAAAGAATGGCTACGCCTGTACATTTTTGGTTTCCATTTGTGTGGCCAAATGTTCCCAACTCACCCCTGGCATGCAGGATCATGTACCAATCTCAGAGGTCTCTTGGGAGGAGGCAGCAGAGATCAGCTGACCCTCAGAACCTGGTACTTGGCTCACACCACCACCTGTGGCAGCAGGCTGGGCACTGGCAGTGGGAACTGTTGAGAAGACATGGTGAGGAACTCTGGAGCTGAGCCCCCCTGCTGCTGGGGAGGAGATGCCGGCCACAGCTATTTTCTCTGTCCTGGGACCCAGCAGAGGCCTGTGTTGGTCTGCCAAGCTCTGTTCAACCTCCAGCCTGAGACCTAGAAAAGATCTCTGCATGCCTCTGGGATTGACCATAGCTGCCCCAGAGAGGAAACTTCCAGAGTGAACACAGAGAGACAGATATTCCACCCCCCATACTGGACCAGGCAAGGACACATCTGATCTGAGTGGGAAACTTAGCAGCAGCAGCAGCACACAAATTGGATGAGTCTAGATCTGATTCACCCTTCTCCCACAGCAATCTATGGGGTGTCTGACTCACACTAAAAGTAACCCAACTAGCCTGTGCTGAGAGCAGAGAGGAGGGCCTGGAGAGCTGAGCCTGATCCCTACTGCAGCAGCAGCCAAAAGCAGCACTGGTGTTTGGGAAAGGAACCTGAAATTACAGAAATAGTCATTGGAGTTAAACTGGACCCTAGAGCAAATAGAACAACAGACATCTACCAAACATGCCACCTCAAAACTACAGAATATACATTTTCACCATCAACACATGGAACATTCTCCAAGCCACAGATGGAGCTTTTTTTTCTTTTTCATTGTTTTTGTTTTTGTACTTGCTTTGTTTTTGTTATGTTTTTTGGTGTTTTTTAGTTTTTCTGTTTGCATATAGGTGTTTTTGAGGGTGAATGTATGTTTGTCTGCTTGTATGTTTTTGTTTGTTTCTTTATTTGCTAGTTGGTGTGCTTGTTTATCTTCTCCTTCTCCTCTCTCTTTATCTTCCTTTCATCTCTCTTGTTTTTTCAATTCTTTTCCTTTTCTTGTCTTATTTTCTTTCAGAGGGGATACATACATCCCCATGACATGAGCAGGTTGTAAGGTGCTGGGAAGTGGGTCCCAGGGAGGCCACACACCTGTCAGTGGATACTGTGATCTGCAGACAACTTCTGAGCCACAACTCCCCCATCATGCCTTAATCAAATCTGAAAACTGCAAAAAATACAGTCCCCCATCCCCAGTCTGGCTTAAAAATTGAACAGATCCAGAGGATCTACATAAGGAAGAATAAGGCATTGAGCAAACAGAATTGAGAGTTATCCCCTAATCAATGAGCAATGGAATTAAAGAAGGGAGAAGAAAGGGGAGGAAAGCCATCACAAATGAAGACAGACTAAAGGAAGAACATAGGTCCCATACAACCTGAGATTCAGACTCTGGAACTCAAATAATGAAGAGTCCCCAGAATGACTAGTCTCTAACCACAAACCTAGATATCAAGACATTAATAGAGAGTGTAAATAGAAATGAGGAGAGACAAAAAAAAAAGAATGAAGGCATTGATAACCAAGATGACAGCAATAAAGAATACAGCAAACAAAATAAATAACAAACTGAAAAGCATGGAAAGCAGAATCAACCTAGCATAAGAAAGAATCTCAGATCTTGAGGACAAAATATGGAACTAATCCAAACTTTTAAAAACATAGATAAGAAGCTTTAAAAGAAAGAAAAAAGCCTCCAAGAGATGTGCAATCATATCAAGAAGCCAGACCTATGATTAATTGGCATTCCTGAGGCAGACAGAGAGACAGACACCACCTGGTACAAGCATTCCATTAAAATATCCAGGAAAATATCCCACATCTCATTAGAGGTGCAACCATTCAAACACAAGAGATTCAGGGAACCCCTGCAAGACATCAAATGAAAAGACCAACTCCTAGATACATAGTAATTTGCTTACACAAAGTAAGTATAAAAGAGAAAATCCTAAAGGCAGCAGGAGAGAAAGGTCAGACTACTTGCCAGGGAAGACCAATTAGAATAACAGCAGACTTATCTACAGAAAAACTAGAAACTAGAAGAGAGTGGAGTCCAATTTTCAATGTTCTCAAAGGTAAATAATTTCAACCAAGAATTTCCTACCCAGCTAAGCTAAACTTCATCAGTGATGGAGAATAAAAATCCTTCCCAGACATTCAATTCCTAAGAGTTTACACTACCTCCAGACCAGTTCTGCAAGAAATGCTTTAAAAAATATTAAACACAGAAGAAAGAAGGAAAGAAAAATGAATGACTACACTCTTACCAAGAATGCAGGAAAAACAAAATCACGAGTTTCGCAGCAACCTGGATGGAACTAGAGTCTATAATACTGAGTGATCTTTCACAGCAACAAAGATCTGAGTATCACATGTGCTCACTCATAAGTGGACCTTGAACATCTATCATAATACTATAAGAAAAGGATTGACATTCCCACAGGTGGGAATCTGTGGGGGGTACAGGGAGGGCAAGGATGATGGAATTAATGGTAGTCAATATCTTATACACCAGTAACAAACAGGCAGAAAAGCAAATAAAAAGCACAATTCCATTCACAATAGCAACAACAACAACAAAATGAAATTCCTCAGCATCTTCCTAAGCAGAGAAGTGAAAGAACTTTATAATGAAAGCTATGAAACACTGCTCAAAGAAGTCCAAGAAGACACAAACATATGAAAAAATATTCCATGCTCATGGATTGGAAGAATCAACATCCTACCCAAGGCAATCTACAGATTTAAAATAATACCCATTAAATTACCAACATTATTCTTCTCAGACCTGGAAACAAAAATAGAGAGATTCATATGGAAACAGAAATGAACGTGAATAGTCAAAACAGTCTTCAGCAAAAGAAACAAACAGAAAGTATCACACAACCAGACTTTAAACTTTATGTAAAGATTTCAATAGTCAAAGCAGGCTGATATTGGTACAAGAACAGGCATATAGACCAATGGAATAGAATAGAGATTCTGGAGGCAAAACCTCAATTTCTCAACCAATTCATCTTTGTCAAGGCCTCCACTAAATACCACTGGGAAGAGGTGAACTTATTCAGTAAATGGTGCTGGGAAAAGTGGTTGACCACATGCAAAAAATTAAAACAAGACCCCTACCTATTACCATATACAAAAATCAATTATAAATGGATAAAAGACCAAAATGTAAAACCTCAAACTATAGGAACCTTAAAAAATGTAGAAGACACCCTTATAGATATTGGAACCAGCAACCAATTCCTGATCAAAATTCTAAATGCTTATGCCATAAGAAGTAAGATAAAAAAGTGGGATCTCATCAAACTGAAAAGCTTCTGCAAAGCAAAATAAACCATCAAGAGAGCAGGAAGACAGCCCACAGAATGGGAAAAAATATTTGCCAACTGTATATCTGACAGAGGCCTAACATCTAGAATCTATAAGAAACCCAACCAATCTGAAAGGAAAAAAAGCAACAGCCCTATTTAAAAGTTGGCAAATGATGTGAATAGACACTTTGCAGCAGAAGACATGAGCAGCCAACAGATACATGAAAAAACTCAGCCACACTAATCATTAAAGAAATGCAAATGAAAACCACACTGAGATACCATCTAATGTCAGTCAAGATGGCCATCGTCAATAACTCAACAAACAACAGATGCTGGAGGAGATGCAGGGAAACAGGAACACTTATACCCTGTTGGTAGTAGTATAAACTAGTACAACCTCTGTGGAAAACAGTGTGGTGAATCCTAAAGGATCTAAAAATTTACCTTCCATAAAACCTAGCAGTCTCCCTTCTGGAAAAATACCAAGAGGAACTCAAATCATTCTACAAAAAGATACCTGCACACACATGTTTATTGCAGCACTATTCACAGTAGCAAAAACATGGAAGCAACTATGCTGTCCACTGAAAGTAGACTGGGAGGAGCTGGAAGATGGGGGCAGAGTCAGTCATACTATGATAGTTCCAGTGTGAGGGGTACACACATGTACCCATTGCTTTGTCATATAGAGTGGTGGTGAGGAGTGAGTCTCAGGGAACTCATACCACATCAGTAAACGTTGTGATTTGCAAGTAGTTTCTGAATCCTAGTTCCCCATCCTCTACCTTATTCAACTCTCCAAACTATAAGAGACAGCAAAGCTTCCCATCCACAGTCCTATTTCAAAATAGAACAAATCTAGAATCTGGATCAGGGAAGAACAGAGGATTGAGCAAATATCAGAAGTGAAATCCTCTCCCACTGCCACTGAATAATGGAGCTAAAGAGAAAAGAAATAGATATGTCACAAATGAGGAAAAACCAGCTGAAGACCACAGGTAATTTCAAGTGTAACAAAGAGAAAACTCCTGAAAAAAATCAGACCTCAAAACCCAAGCAATGGAGGTTACCGATGACTGGTCCCAGAATATGACAGGGATTAGGGAATGGATTGGAAAAGTGAATAAGACTCAAGAAAGACAAGATGCAACACCGAAATAACTTGTAACAGAGATTCTGTCCATAAAAATTTCATCCAGGAAATAAATAACAAGATGACAAGCATAGAAAGCAGAATTAATCAAGCAGAAGAAAGAATCTCAGAACTTGAAGACCAGAACATGAAATTAACCTAATCTCTAAAAAACATAGAAAGAAAACTCAGAAAGAAAAAACAAAACCTATAAGAGATGTGTGATTATATCAAGAGGCCGAATCTACATCTGATTGGTATCCCAGAACAAGAAAGGCAAATGGAGAACACCTTGGAGGAAGAATTCTTGAAGATTATTGAAGAAAACTTTTCCCATCTTACCAGAGATGTGACCAGCCAAACAAAAGAGATACAGAGACACCTTACAAGACATAAAATAAGAAGACCAACCACTAGACACATAGTAATTTGCCTACACAAAATAGGCACAAAAGAAAAAATCCTAAAGGCAGCAAGAGAGAAAGGACAGACTACCTACCAGGGAAAATCAATCAGAATAGCAGCAGACCTATCAGCAGAAACACTAAAAGCAAGAAAGAACTGGAGTCCAATATTCAAAGTCCTCAAAGATTAAAAATTTCAACCAAGAATTTCCTATCCAGCCAAGTCAGTTTCATCAGCAATGGAGAATTAAAATCTTTCCCAGGTATCCAATCCCTAAGAGATTATGAAACTTCCAGGACAGCTCTACAGGAGACATTTTTAAAGGTATTAAGCATAGAAGAAAGAAAAAAAAAATGACCACACACTTCCCAAGAAAACAGCAGAGAACAGAATCAACAGAGAATACATTGCAACAGCAAACTTGAAAACACACACGTACATCAACCCCAAAGCTAAAAGAAAACAAGCAATCAGAGAAAAAGAAACTTCCTAAAAACCTCATGACAGGGATAAACAATCACATTTCAATAATCAGTCTGCATGTGAATGACTAAATGCACAATTGAAAAGACAGAGAATGGCAAACTGGACAAGAAACAATGACCCAATTATTTGCTGCATCCAGGAAACTCATCTTACCACAAGGGATGCATACAGACCAAATTAGAGGATGGAAAATGAATTTCCAGGCAAATGGATCACAAAAGAAGGTAGGAGTTGCAATCTTAATATCAGACAAAAGAACATTTACACTATCAAAAATTTAAAAAGATAGAGGACACTACATAATGATAAAAGGTTCAATCCATCAATAAGAAATATCTATCCTAAACATATATGCACCCAACACAGGAGCACCAGCATTTATAAAGCAACTACTAAGCAAACTAAAAAAAAAGATATTGACTCTAACACTATTATATCTATGAACTTGAATACCCCACTAACAGTCTTAAATAGATCACTGAGGCAAAAAATCAACAAGGAGATCCAGAACCTCAACTTGACGCTTGACTAAATGAACTTAATAGAATATTCCTACAGAATATTCCACCCAACAACCACAGAGTATACATTCCACATGAAGTGTACTCCAAGATCAATCATATTTTTTATCATAAATCAAGCATAAACAATTTCCATATGGTTGAAATATTGCCATGCACCTTCTCAGACCAGAGTGAAATAAAAATAGATCTCAACAACAGCAAAACTTCCTGAAAGCCCACAAAGACAAGGACACTAAACAACATTAGTGGGAGTTTTCTTTTAACTTTTTTATTTTATTTTATTTTTTTATTTTAAAGATTTGGGGTACAATTAAGGGTTAGGTATACAAACGCTCATTATGAAGTTACCCTTGTTGATGAGGTGTGCCCCTCATTCCCAAGGCAGATTCACACTACTGCCAATCCCTCCTCTCTACCCCACTTCACACCAGCAGCTTCCCACTATTGTCAATCCTTTTCTTAAAATATTATGATAGTTGTTCAAGGTCCGCTTACAAGTGAGAACATGTGATACACAAGTTCTTTGTTTCAGTGAAAGATCACTCAGTATTATAGATTCTAAGTACATCTAGGTTTCTGTGAAGTTCATGATTTTGTTCTTCTTTATGGCTGCATAATATTCCATCACGTATATGGACCACATTTTTTTTTTATCCAGTCTTCTTTTGATGGACAGCACGGTTGGTTCCATGTTCTTGCTATTGTTAACAATGCTGCAATAAACATACATGTGCAGATATCTTTTTAATAGAGTGATTTGAGTTCTTCCAGATATATTCTCAGTAGGGGGATTGTGGGGTCATATGGAAGGTTGATTTTTAGATCTTTTAGGAATCACCACACTGTTTTCCACAGAGGTTGTACTAGTTTACACTCCCACCAGCAGTGTAGAATTGCTTCTTTTTCACTACATCCTCTTCAGAATCTGTTATTTTTTGATTTATTGATGATGGCCATCCTGATTGGAGTTGGATGGTATCTCAGTGTAGTTTTAATAAGCATTTCTTTGATGACTAGTGAGGCTGAGCATTTTTTCATATATCTGTTGACTGATCGTATGTCTTATTTTGAGAATTGTCTATGCATACCTTTTGCCCACTTTGCAATGGGGCTGTTTGTTTTTATCTTTTCAGCACCTTTGAGTTCCTTGTAGATTCTGGTTGTTAGGCCTTTGTCGGACATACGATTTGTGAATATTTTTTCCTAATCTGTGGGTTGCCTCCCTGTTCTCTTGATGATTTCTTTGGTTTGCAGAAGCTTGTCAGTTTGATAAGGTCCCACTTGTCTATCTTATCTTTTACGGCATGGGCACTTGGGATTTTGATCAGGAATTGGTTGCCAGTTCCAATTTCCATAAGGGTGTCTCCTGCATTTCTAAGGTTTTTATAGTTTGAGGTTTTACATTTAGGTCTCTGATCCATTTAGAGTTGATTTTTGTATGGGGCTACATCTTGTTTTAATCATCTGCATGTGGTCAGCCAGTTTTCCCACCACCATGTACTGAATAGATTCTCCTCTCCCCAGTCGGTGGTGGTGGAGGCTTTGTTGAAGATGAGGTGGTTGAGAAATTGAGGTTTTGCTTTTGGAATCTCTATTCTGTTCCACTGTTCTATCTACCTGTTCTTGTGCCAATACCAGGCTATTTGATTGCTGTAGCTTTATAATAAAACTTAAAGACTGGGAGTGTGATATCTCCTGTTTTTTTGTTTTTGTTTTTTCCTGAGGAGTGCTTTGGTGATTCATGCTCATTTTTGTTTTCATATGTATTCCTGTATTGTCATTTCCAGGTCTGAGAAGAATGCTGCTGGCAATTTAATAGGTATTTCATTAAATTTGTAGAGTGTCTTGGGTAGAATGGACATCTTAACAATTTTGATTCTTCTAATCCATGAGCATGGAATATTTTTCCATTTGTGTCATATTTGATATCTTTGAGCAGTGTTTTGTAGTTTTCATTATCAAAGTCTTTCACTTCTCTGGTTAAGAAGATGCCAAGGTAGTTTTTTTTTTTTTGGCTATTGTGAATGGGATTGCACTTTTTATTTGGGTTTCTGTTTGTTTATTGTTGGTGTCTAGATATGTGACTGTCTTTTGCACATTGACTTTATACTCTAAGACTGCTAAAGTCCTTTATCAGTGCAAGGAGGTTTTTGACAGATTCTCTTAGGTTTTTGAGGAATAACATCATTTAATCAGCAAAGAGGGATAACTTGACTTCCTCTTTTCCTATTTGGATTCCCCTGATCTCCTTCTCTTGTCTGATTGCTCTACCTAGGACTTCTGAAACTATGTTGAACAGGACTTCTAAAACTATGTTGAACAGGAGGGGTGAGAGTGGGTATCCTTGTCTTGTTCCAGTTTTCAGGGGAAATGGTTCCAATTTCTGTCTGTTTATCAGAATGTTGGCTGTGAGTTTCATATAGATGGCTCTTACTATTTTGAGGTATGTTCCACCTAAGCCTAGATGTTTGAGGGTTTTTATCAAGAAAGGACACTGGATTTTATTAAAAGCTGCTTTTGAATCTAATGATATAATAATGTGGTTTTTATTTTTGCATCTGTTTATGTATTTAATTAAGTTTATGGGCTTGTGAATGTTGAACAAGACCAGTATCCCAGAGATGAAGCCTTCTTGGTCATGGTGGATGATTTTTTTAAAAACATATTTTTTATTTTAGAATTATGGGGTACAGTTAAGGGTAAGGTATATAAATATGCATCGTTCGGGCACCCTTGTTGATAAGGGGTGTCTCCCTGTCCCCATACAGATATTGACTACTGCTAATCCCACCTCCCTTCCCCTCCCTATGGTTGATTTTTGAGTGGTGTCGTTGAATTCAATTTGCTACAATCTTGTTGAGAATTTTAGTATCTATGTTCATCAAGGATATTGGCCCCCTTTCCTTGTTGAATCTTAACCTGGTTTGGGTATCAATGTGATGGTAGCTTCATAAAATGATTTGGGGAGAGTTTCATCTTTCCCAATTGCCTGGGATACTTTCAGAAGGATTGGTTTCAGTTCCTCCTTGTATGTTTTCCAGAAATCTGCTGGAAAGTCATCTCATCCAGGGCTTTTTTTTTTTTTTTGTAGGTAGTTTTCTTATGACATGGTCAATTTCCTGGATTGTTATCGGTCTATTTTGGGTCCCGATTTCTTCTTGTTTCAACTTGAGGAAGTTGTGTGATGTCAGAAAGTCCTCCATTTCCTTTAGGTTTTCAAGTTTGTTTTACCATACAAGTATACATAGTAGTCTCTGATAATCTTTTGTGTTTCTTAACGGTCAGTTGTGACTTAATCATCTGCATTTCTAATTGTGTTTATTTGGACTTTTTCTTTCTTTTTCTTGGTCAGTCTAGCTAGAGGCCCATCAATATTGTTTATTCTTTCAAAGAACAAGATTTTTGCTTCATTGATTTTTTTGTATTATCTTTTTGTTTTCTATGTCCTGAATTTGGACTTTTATTTTGGTGATCTGGATTCTTCTGCTGAAGTTAGGGTTTTGGTGGTCTTGCTTTTCCAGCCCCCTTGGGTGATTTGTTAGGCTGTTAACTTGGGATCTTTCCATTTTCTTCATGTGTGTTCATAAAGAAATGAATTCCCCTCTTAGTACTGTTTTCATGGCATCCCAGAGGTTTTAGTAAGATGTTTCTTCATTTTCATTTGTTTCCGGGTATCTTTTAATCCCTGTTTTGATTTCCATGTTCACCCAGGAGTTGCTCAGCATCATGCTGTTTAGTGTCCATGACTTTGTGGGTTTTGGGGGAACTTTGTTGTTGTTGATATTTATTTTTATTCCACTGTGGTCTGAGAAGGTGCATGGCAGGATTTCAATCTTGTGAAATTTGTTTATGCTTTATTTATATCCAAGAATATGATCAATCTTAGAGTATGTTTCATGTGGTGATGAGAAGACTGTATATTCCACTCTTGTTGGGTGGAGTGTTCTGTAGGTATCAATTAAGTCTATTAGGTCAAGTGTCCTGTTGAGGTTTCGAATATCCTTGTTGATATTTTGTCTTGATGATCTGTATAGGGTAATGAGTGGGGTATTTAAGTCCCCAGCTATAATAGTATTCAAGTCAATATCTTTAAGTTTACCTAGAAGTTGCTTAATGAAAGTTGTTGCTCCTATGTTGGGTGCATATATGTTTAGGATGAATATTTCTTGTTGATGGATTGAACCTTATCATTATGAGTGACCTTCTGTATCTTTTAAAATTTTTGATAGCTTAAAGGATATTTTGTCTGATATTAAGAATGCAATCCCTGCTTTCTTTTGTGTTCTGTTCACCTGAAATTTTGTTTCCCATCCTCTTACTTTGAGTCTGTGAGTGTCCTTTCTTGTGAGATGAATCTCTTGGAAACAATCTATTGTTGTCTCATGTATTTTATCCATTTCACCATTCTATGTTTTTCCAGTGGTGCATTTAGTCCATTCATAATTCTGGCTAATTATTTAGATGTGACAGTTTATCCTTGTCATGAGGTTCTTATAGTTTGTTATTGTTGCTGCTGTTTGTTTGTTGCCTTTCTTTTGATTTTTGGGTTGATTCATTTGTGTTTTCAATCTTTTTCCTGCATTCTTATGAAGGGCATGGTTGTTCATTTTTTTCCTTTCTTCCGTGTTTAATACTTTCTTAAATGTTTCTTGTAGAGCTGATCTGGAGGCAGTGTAAGCTCTTAGGGATTGAATGTCTGAGAAAGATTTTAATTCTCCATCACAATGAAGCTTAATTTATTTGGGTAGGTAATTCTTGGTTGAAATTATTTATCTTTGAGAACTTTGAAGATTGGCCTCCAAGCTCTCCTAGCCTGAAGTGTTTCTGTAGATAAATCTGCTGCTTTTCTAATTGATCTTCCCCAGTAGGTAGTCTGACCTTTTTCTCTTGCTGCCTTTAGGATTTTTTTATACCTACTTTGTGTAGGTGAATTACTATGTATCTAGGAGTTGGTCTACTCATTTGTCTTCTTGCACGTATTCTCTAAATCTCTTGTGTTTGAATGGTTTCGTCATTGATGAGATGAGGGAAGTTTTCTTGAATAATTTTATGGAATGTTTGTTTGAGAGTGGTCTCTGTCTCTTTCTGCCTCAGGAAGTTCAATTAATCTAGGTTTGGCCTCTTAAGATAATCGCTCATCTCTTGAGAGTTTTTGCTCTGTCTTTTGAAGCTTCTTTTCTGTTTTTGACAGTTTGGGTTAGTTCCATATTTTGGTCCTCAAGCTCTGAGAAGCTTTTTTCTGCTTGGCTAATTCTGCTTTCCATGCTTATCAATTTGTTTTTTTAATTTCATTCACTGTATTCTTTATTGCTGTTATCTCAGTTATCAACTCCTTCACTTTTTCCTCTTATCTCTCCTCAATTTTATTTATTTTCTCTATTAATGTCTTGATATCTGGGTTTGTGGTTTGAGACTAGTCATTCTGTGGGCTCTTCATTGTTTGCATTCCAAAATCTGTATTTTCTGTGGCTGACCTCCCAGGGGTCTGTGTGGGACCCGTAATCTTCTTTTGGTTTTTCTTCATTTGTGTAGATTTGCCTCCATCTTTTTTTTTAACGTCTTTCTTTAATTCTGTTTTTTTTTTCAGGGATGGGGAGGCAGCTTTTACTTCTGTTTGCTCAATCTCCTATTCTTCCTTATGGGGATCTTCTGGCTTTGTTCAATTTTGAAACTGGACTTTTGGTGTGGGGCTGTACTTTTTGCAGTTTTGAGATTTAATTGAGGGGGGAACTGTGATTCAGAAAGTATCTGAAGAGTTCAGTATCCACTGACAAGTGTGTGGGGCCCCTGGAACCCACTTCCCACTGCCTTAAATCTGCTGATGCAGTGGGGGTATTGGTTTGCCCCCTGAAAGCAAAATGAGATAAGAAAAAGGAAAGGAATGGAAAAAGGGAGGAGGGGGATGAGAGGAAGGTGGAGAGAGAGAATAAGAGGGAAAAAAGGCATATAGCAACCAACAAATGAAAAAAGACACAAAGACTGAAAAGATAAAAAATACTAAAACTTACAGACAATCATACAAACACGCAAACTGACAGAGACCCCCCGCCCCATTGATGTACTTTTATGACTGGAGTGCGAGAAGGTAGATTGCGATTATGCAGAAAATTTAATTAAGAGTCCTTTATTTATGCCAGTGACCTAGAGCGGACTATCATACAAAAGGGCTTTCAGCCCTGAGTGAAGCAGGCGATGGGCTTATAAAGGCAAAAATCGCAAGGATACATTGCAATTTAGCAGCCATAGCAACCATAAACTGGCAACTTAGCAATCAAAATGGGAACTTTTGATTGTTAGGGAGTTTTGATTAACTTTATGTCCCAGGCACAGTTGGTGACTGGGACAATTAGGGCAGTTACATGGAGACAAGGTGGAAGAACTATTATACAATGGAGCTACCTTGGTTAGGTCACAAAGTTACCTTGGTTAGGTCACTAAAATATAGGCTTATAATATGAGAATGTAGCGATGGAGTTTTGCAAGGCATAGCATTTGAGTTTAGTTAACAAGGCATACAATTACATGGAACTTGTGGCTAGGGAGTTTCCAAACTATCAGAAGAAGCAGTTTATGGGAAACAGGAATGTGGGTCTGTGAGTACAAGAAATTTATTTTAGTCACACACGGAATGGGGGCTGTATCTGGGTTGCAAGCAGCTAAGATGGAAGATTTTTAACAAAAATGCAATTATTTATATTAAGCAAATTATTACAGGCTATTATAAGTTTTACAGACATTCAGTACTGTCAGAAATACCCATATACAAACAGAAAGTCTTAAAAAGCAATAGATAACATTAACAAAGCAAGTACAAAAATGTAATCAAAAATAGAAAGCAAAAAGAAGAATAAACTAAAACAACAACAAAAAACAAACAAACAAACAAAAAGACAAGCAAAAGAGACAGACTAACAAAAAAACAAAACTTCCTCTCAGTTGGTTCCTGTAAGTCCAACTTCCTTTCAACTCTGATCTCCAGCCCCTCCCCTCAGCTCTCGGTTCAGGCTGATAGGGTTGCTCTCAGTGTGAGTCAGACACCCCAGGCCTATTGTGGGAGGAGGTGGATCAGAGCTTGCTGCCTGTCAAGTCTCCCACTCATGTCTGACATGTCTGTGTCTAATCCAGCATGGGGGAGGGGTGTCTGTCTCTCCAAGTTTGATAAGATTACCTCTAGGTCCCAGGTTGGAGGCTCGGTGGAGCTGGGAGGGGCAATAGAGGTCTCTATCTGGTTCTGGGACAGAGAAAATGACTCCAGCTGGTGTTTCCTCACTCCTCACTGGTGGTGGGACTCCTCTCCAACTCTCCCCAACTGCTCTCTCCATGGATCATGGGCTACAGTCACTTTGCTGTCACATGTGATGGTGTGGGCCAGGCTCCAAGTGATGAGGATCAGCTGAATTTGGCAGGCTTTTCTCAGGAGAGTCCTGAGAGGAGCAGATGATCCTGTGTGTTCAGGGTTTTAATCTCAGGGTGGTGGGGGTTGCAGAGACTTCCAGAGGAGAACCCTGGGTGCATAAACCCAAGCCACTCCTCTGACGGACTTTTACTTACCCACCAGCATATGCCCACTCACACAGAGGGTCTTTATGAACATTCACTTTTTAGGAGATTCTCACAGTCTGACCTATCCCATAGTCATCTTGCTGGAAATTCCAAAATAGAAATTAAAAGATTCCTGGAAACGAATGAAAATGAAGAAACTTTTACCAAATACTCTGGGATGCCATGAAAACAGTTCTAAGAGAGGAATTTATATATCTATGAACACACATCAAGACAATGGGAAGATCATAAGTTAACAGCCTAACAAATCACCTAAGGGAGCTGGGAAGAGAAAACTACCAAAACCCTAACTTTTGCAGAAGAATTCAGATCACCAATGTAAGAGCACAAATATAGGACATAAAAGACAATAATATAGAAAATATCAAGAAAACCAAAAGCTGGTTCTTTGAAAGAATTAAGATCAATGGACCCCTAGCCAGAATGACTGAGAGAAAAAGCCCAAAATAAACACAGTCATAAATACAAATTTCAAATCACAACTGACCTCAAAGAAATACAGAAGATTAACAGAAATTATAATGCATACATGTATGGAAATAAACTTGATAATCTAAATGAAATGGAGAACTTTCTGACATCACACAGCCTCCCCAGATTGAAACAAGAAGACTTTGAGACACTAAATAGACCAATAACAACCCAGAAAACTGACTCTGTCATATGAAAACTACGTACAAAAAAAAAAAAAAAAAAAGCACTGGGCTGGATGGCTTTCCAGCAGAATTCTACAAAGCATACAAGGAGAAACTGATACCATTCTACTGAAAGCATTCCAGGCAATAGAGAAAGATGGAATTCTCCCCATATCATTTTCAAAGCCAACATTACACTGATACCAAAACTGGGTAAAGATCCAACAACAACAAAAAAAGAACTACAGGACAATAACCCTTATGAACATAGATGCAAAAATCCTCAACAAGATTCTAACAAACTAGATACAACAACACATCTCAAAAATCATCAACCGTGACCAAGTAAGCTTCATCTTACAGATGCAGGGCTGGTTCAACATTTGCAAGACCATAAATGTAATTAGATACATCAACAGATGTAAAAACAAGAATCACATGATTATATCATTGGATGCAGAAAAGGTTTTTGACAAAATCCAGCATCCCTTCTTGATAGAAACCTTCAAACACCTACGTATAGAAAGAACATACCTCAAAATAATAAGCACTATCTACAATAAACCCACAGCTAGCATATTGCTAAATGGGAAGAAACTGGAAACATTTCTTCTGAAAACTGGAACAAGACAAGATTGCCTACTCTCATCCCTCTTGTTCAACATTGTTTTGGAAGTCCTAGCTTGGACAATTAGACAAGAGAAGGAAATAAGTGGTATCCAAATAGGAAAAGAGGAAGTCAAGTTATCCCTCTTTGCTGATGATATGATCCTATACATCAAAAGTCCAAGCGAATCTATCAAAAACCTGCTTTCACCAATAAAGGGTAGTGGCAAAGTCTCAGGGTACAAAATAAATGTGACAAAGACAGTTGCATTCTTATACACCAATGAAAAGCAGGAGGAGAACCAAATAAAAAACACAACCCCATTCACAATAGCCACCAAAAAGAAAAAAGAAAGAAAGAAAGAAATACCTCAGCATCTTCCTAACCAGAGAAATGAATGACATTTACAACGAGAACTACAAAAAAATTGCTCAAAGAAATCCAAGAAGACACAAACAGATAGAAAAATATTCCATGCTCATGGATAGGAAGAATAAACATTGTTAAGATGTCCTTCCTACCCAAGGCAATCTACAGATTCAATGCAGTACCCATTAAATTACCATCATCATTCTTCTCAGACCTGGAAATAAAAATACAGAAATTCTTATGGATACATAAATGACCACAAATAGCAAAACAATCCTCAGCAAAAGAAAAAAGCTGGAAGTATCACTTCCAGATTTCAAACTTTACGATAAGGTAATCATAATCAAAACAGTCTGGTATTGGTACTGGAACAGGCATACAGACCAATGAAACAGGTTGGAGATTCCAGAAGTAAAATCTCAAGTTCTCAGTCAACTCATCCTTGACAAAGCCCCCAACAACAACCACTGGGGAGAGGAGAACCTATTCAGTAAATGGTGCTGGGAAAAGTGGCTAATCACATGCAGATGATTGAAACAGGATCCCTACCTGTCACTAAACACAAAATTGACTCTAAATGGATCAAAGACCTAAAAAAAGTAAAACCTCAAACTAGAAGAACCTTAGGAAATGCAGGAGACACCTTTATGGAAATTGGAACTAGCAACCAATTCCTGACCAAAACCCAATGCCCAAGTCATAAGAGATAAATAGACAAGTGGGACCTCATCAAACTGACAAGCTTCTGCAAAGCCCAAGAAACCATCAAGAGAGCAGGGAAACAGCCCACAAACTGGGAAGAAATATTTGCCAACTGTATATCTGACAAAGGCCTAACATCTAGGATCTACAAGAAACTCAAAAATGCCGAAAAGAAAAAAAAATCAGCCCCATTATGAAGTAGGCAAAAGATATGAATAAACAGTTTTCAAAAGAAGACATACTAGCAGCCAACAGATACATGAAAAATGCTCAGCCTCACTAGTCATCAAATAAATGCAAATTAAAAATACACTGTGATATCACCTAACTCCAGTCAAGATGGCTAAATAACTCAAAAAACAACAAATGCTGGAGAGGATGCGGCAAAAAGGGGACACTTCTACACTGTTGGTGGGAGTATAAACTAGTACAGTCTCTGTGGAAAACAGCGTGGCGATTCCTAAAAGTTCTAAAAACTGACCTTCCATAAGACCCCAAAATCCTCCTACTGGAAATATACCTGGAAGAACTTAAATCACTCTATAAAAAAGATACCTGCACACATACGTTGATTCCAGCATTTTTCACAGTAGCATGAACATGAAACCAACCATGATGCCCATCAAAAGAGGACTGGATTTTTTAAATGTAGTAAATCTCACTGCTCTTAAAATTGTTTCCTTCATATTAACTTTGCATAGCTGGATGATTATATGACTTCAAGATGACTTTTTTTCAATGACTTCTGGGAATTATTTGGGTTTCTTGTATCTGAAAGTTTAAATCTCTGACAAGGCCAGGGAGGTTTTCCTTCATTATGCCTTCAGATACATTTTCCAGACCTGTAGCTTTTTCTTCTTACTCAGGAACACCTATGATTCTTAGGTTTGGATGTTTTACATAATCCCACATTTTTTGTAAACTTTATTCCATTATTTTGATTCTGCTTTCTTTATTGTTGTCTGATTGGTTTAATTCAAAAGCTTTGTTTTCAAGTTCTGAAATAATTTATTCTGCCTGTTCTAGTCTACTGTTAAAACGTTCCACTGCATTTTATCCTTCCCTTAATGATTCTTTCACTTCCAAATTTTCAGTTAAAAAAAAAAATGTCTATCTATTCGGATATTTTTTCATTCATGTCCTGAAGAGTTGTGTTTTTTTTCCAATTTCTTTTTGTTGGTTTTCCATTTTCTCTGGAATTTGTTGATCAATCAACCACCGGGGAGAGGAAAACCTATTTAGTAAATGGTGCTGGGAAAACGGGCTGATCAAATGCCGAAGATTAAAACAAGACCTCAATTATCACCATCCACACAAAAAAATAAACTCTAAATGGATAAAGAACTTAAATTTAAAGCCCCAAACTTTAAGAACCTTAGAAAATGCAGGAGACCCCCTTATGGAAATTGGAACTGGCAACCAATTACAGATCAAAACCTCAAGTGACCATGCTGTAAGAGATAAGATAAACAAGTGGGATCTCATCCAACTGACAATATCCTGCAAAGCCAAAGCACTATCAAGAGAACAGGGAGATGAACCACAGACTAGAAAAAATATTTGCCAACTGTATATCTGACAAAGGCCTAGCATCTAAGATTGACAAGGAATTTAAACATGTCGAAAAGAAAAAACATACAACCCCATTACACAGTGGGCAAAAGATATGAATAGACACTTCTCAAAAGACATATGAGCAGCCAACAGGTACGTGAAAAAATGCTCAGCCTCACTATTCATCCAAGAAATGCAAATTAAAACCACACGGAGATACTACCTAACTCCAGTTAGGATGACCATCATTAATAACAAAAAACAACATGCTGGAGAGGATGCGGTGAAAAGGGAACACTTCTATCCTGTTGGTGGGAGTGTAAACTAGTACAGCCTCTGTGGAAAACAGTTTGGTGATTACTAAAAGATCTAAAAACTGACCTTCCATATGACCCTGCAATCTCCCTTCTGGGAATATACCTGGAGAAACTCAAATCACTCTATGAAAAAGATACCTGCACATGCATGCTTACTGCAGCATTATTCACAATAGCAAAAACATGGAACCAACCGTGCTGCCCACTGAAAAAGAACTGGATAAAAAAATGTGGTACATATACACAATGGAATATTATACAGCCATAAAGAAAGACATAATTATGAACTTCATAGCAACTTGGATGGACTTAGAGTCTGTAACACTGAGTGATCTATCACAAAAACAAAGAACTGAATATCACATGTTCTCACTCATAAGTGGACCTTGAACAATTATCATAATACTATAAGAAAGGGATTGGCAGTAGTGAGAAACATCCAGGGGAGAAATGGGAGACACACCTCATCAACAAGGCTACCTGCATAATAAACATTTGTATACCCAACCCTGAATTGTACCCCATGCCATTAAAATTAAAAATTAAAAAATATATATATTATCAGTCTTTTGAATTCCATGGTTAGAATTTTAGAAATTTCGTTTTGGTCACAGGTCATTGCTGAAGAGTTGGTGTGGTCTTTTGAGGATGTTTGAAAACGTTTGTTTTTCATATTTGCAGTATTATTTTTCTGGTTCCTTCTTAATTGAGTAGACTTTTAATCTTATTTGAGGTTGGCAGGGGGCTGATGTAAGCTCTGTTAAGTCTCTCTTGATTATATATAGCCTTGGTGTGCTGAGTTTCTCATAGGCAGTTCTATGCTAATAACTGCACTGTCTCGCAGCATCCTGAGTGACCAGAGAGATTTGGAAAGTGGTGTTAGCTGGGGTTTGGGATCAAGCCTTCCCCAAAGGTAAGATATTGTATCCAATGACTGGGCTATATTGTTGACCTCTGGCCAGAGGTGGTGCTCGTGGGAGAAAGTCAACTACAATGGTGGATGTTGGCTTTCTCCTTAATGTGTGTTGCTCCAAAGAAGTGCCCAGGCTATCTAGGTGGATGACAAGGCCCTGTGGATTACCCATGTTCTCTATCTGTATTTAGCCTTTGAGGGGAGTGCGGTGGTGGGGGAAAGGAGCTTAAGCACTCCCCAAAAGTACAACCTTGGCTACCCCAGTGGAGATTAGAAGGGAGTCTCAGGTCACTTAAGTAATCCTGTTGTGCAGGATAGGCATAGAAGAGGGAGAGGTTGCTATGACAACAAGTTCCACCCTTCTTTCTACTCTGACCTTAGGCAGTTTGCCTTGTGAATGTAAAAGTGTAGGGAAATTCAAGTGCTCGCAGGTAGTCTTACCCAGCCAGGAACTATCTGTAGTTGCAGAGTTTGTCCTTGAGGCCTGTCCTTCCAAGCCAGCTAAAAACCAATTGAGTTGCCCGCATGGCTTGGGTTCCTGGAAAATGGTTAGCACTGTTCAAGGCTTTATTTTTTCCTGCACCACTCCACATAGGCTGTAGCAGGGCATGGCTGTGGGTAAGGCAGTTTCTAGTAAGGGATGGGAGTCCTGCACGGCTCAGCTTCTCACCCAAGTCCTCAGCAGGAGTCCAGAACTCTTGAATTCCCCTCACTCACCTTTCTTATTGCATCCAAAGGCTCCCGGTAGTCTCTGGTGGTACAGGTAAGAGTCTGGCCAGTTCCAAACCTAGTCATTGCATTTTTTTCTTCTTTGCACTCTGTGGTTTTTGTCACTTCTTTAAAGAGTCATGGGGGTGTGCTGCTGGTCTCTTTGGGTGCTGAGGAAACTCTACCTTGGTTTACTCCATAGGAGAAATTCACTCTAGCTGCCTCATATCGGCCATCTTAAACTCTCCTCTCGATTGGTCTATTTAATTCTAACACATAAATTAGCAAGTGTTTTAGTAGCAAAAAAAATGACTATTACATAGATATATATGTTTATGTGTACATATGCATATATGTGTAAATATATTAATGTATTTACATATGTGTACATATGCATATATGACAAGACCCTGGGGATTATCCACGTTCTCTCTCTGAGTTTAGCCTTTGAGGAGAGTGCAGTGGTAGGGAAAAGGCACTTGAGCACCCGAAAGAGTGCAATCTTGGCTCTCTTGAGAGAACGTGTCAATCCCCAGGGCCAAAACAAGCTGCAAGCAAACACAGGGTTTTCTCTTCTGATTTCCTATTAATGTTTCTTGGCTTGTTCATTCTGTCATCTGCTAGTATTCACAACTATGAAAGTGGTCACAATTTCCAGTGGTTTGAAAAATAATTTATGGGAGAAAACCATAAAATCAAGTGATCATTCATTAACTTACATTTTTTCTGAGAATTGTAAAAATATGAAAAGATGACTATAATTGCATTTTAGACAAAATTAGTTTGGTCCATCATGAGAAATACCTGTAGTTGTTAAGACCCTTAGGCTGGAAACAACTGAAACAACTTGAGTTAGCTAAGACAAAAAAATGACATTTTTATAAGAATATGAGTATCTCTTAGAATAAAAAGACAGAAATTAAATAAAGATTCACAAAGTATTGAAGTCAAAACCAGTGGGACAAGAAGGACTCTCTCTGTCATTGCCTATATTTTCCTTGGCATGTCTAATATGCCCTCTTTCTCTCACACACACACTTTCTCACAACTCTTCCTCTCCCATTTCCTCTCTTTTTTCCTCCCGCCTCCCTCTTTATCCCCTTATCTAAACTAGTTATTTCCGCTTCTTCATTCGCAAAACAGTTACATGTGGGTAAATTTATATCTCCCAAGGTTACCAGAGATAGAATTTGTTGTTTGCTGCAAGGGAAACAACAGAATGGCATTCAAATTGTAGATCACATCTAAACTCTTTACTTTAGAACTACCTCCCACTGTACCCTTAAGAAACAGTAGAACATGAACATTATCTACTCAATGATCATTACTTACTTAATCCTTTGTGTGAAGAGCTTTTGCTAAATAAAATTTCAGCTATGCATGTTTTAGCTTATGAAAGTGGAGCAGAAACAGGCTAAGGTTCCATTCTTGTTGCTTTTGTTAGGAAGTTACTGATCAGATGGAGAATTCAACTCTGTAAGCAACTAGGATTCCAGATTGCCTTACAGAGTACCTGAGGGTAACTGCTGTCCTCCCCACAGTGATGGTAAATACACAGAACATCAGCTCATAGCCCTCAGCATACCCTGATACAGGGCTCCATACACTTGGACTTTCCTAACAACAGGCATAGAACTCCTATGTCCTCAAGACCAGGCTAAGAAAGCACTGCGAGGAGTAAAATGCCTGGAGGAGATACCCAGGCAGGCACAGAGCTGGCTCAGCCTGTGTAGCCCAGCCTGGAGGATTACACTACTCCTGTGGCTTCGTACTTGTTCATATTTACAAATAATTTGAAGTGAAAGAGTGACCTGATATTGAATACTAGAATCTATATAGTTGGCACCATTAGATCTAAGTTACCTAGGGGTGCCACTCTGCCTAAGCAGATTAGAAAGTTTTTATGCACCACAGATGAGGAAAACTCAAGTCATCCAGTATTTCCAAATGGGTTTGCCTTGCTTTGCTGGAGATTTGTTTTGGCTGGAGGAGAAGATGGTAAAAAAAAAAAAAAAAATGCCGAGCTCGGTAGCTCAGCCTGTAATCCCGCGCCTTTGGGAGGCTGAGGTGAGTGGATTGCCTGAGCCCGTGGGTTCGAGACCTGCCTGCTTTTTTTTTTAGAAAGCAGGATTTATTGAGAGGACAGAAAATTCCCACAGTGAGGGACCTAAAGTGGTTGCTCCACCACCAGGTTTTATAAGACAACTACTAAACAAACTAAAAGAGGACATTGATTCCCACACAATACTGTAGGAGACCTGGATACACCAGTAACAACTTTAGATAGATCAAGGCACAAAACCCAACAAGAAAATCAGAGCCTCAACTCAATGCTCAATCAAATGAACTTAATAGACATCTACAGAACACTTCAGCCAACAGCTACAGAGTACACTTTCTACTCATCAGTGCAGGGAACATACTCCAGGATCAATCACATTCTCAGGCCTAAATCAAGGATGAGCAAATTTCAAAAGATTGAAGTAATACCATGCATCTTCGCAGATCATAGTGGAGTAAAAATAAATATCGTCACCAACAATACCCCTCTAAAACACACAAAGACATAGACTCTAAATAACATGCTGCTGAACAACTTCTGGGTCAACACAAAATCAAGATAGAAATAAAAACAAACAAAAGTAAAGACACTTTATCAAAATCTATGGAATGCTATGAAAGTAGTGTTAAGAAGTAAATTCATGACATTGCATGCACAAATCAAGAAAACAGAAAGGTCACAACTAGACAGACTAATGTCACACCTAAAGGAGCTGGAAAGACAAGATCACCTAAATCATAACCTCAGCAGAATAATCCAGATCACCAAGATACAATCAGAGTTACAGAACAGAGGACAAAAATTTCATAGAAAGAATCAAAAGACCAAAAGGATAAATAAGTTTGATGGTCCCTGGCCAGATTGACTTTAAAAAGAGAGAGTGGAAGCCAGATAAACACAATTAGAAATGCAAAGGGAGAATTCACAACTGACCCTGAAGAAATTCAAAAGATTATCAGAGATTGCTAAAAAACATGTATGCAAATAAACTAGAAACTAAAGGAAATGGAGTACTTCTTGACATCACATAGCCTCCTAAGGTAGAAACAAGATATTGAAACTCAAACCAATAACAATCCAAGAAATTGACTCAGTCATAAGAAAAGAAATCTAACTACCAAAAAAAAAAAGCCCTGAACCCAGTGACTTTCCAGCTGAATTCTGTAATACATACAAGGAGGAGCTGAAACCAATCTCATTGAAAATATTACAAGCAATCAAGAAAGATGAAATGCTTCACAACTCATTTTATAAAGCCAACATCATACTGATATCCAAACTGGACAAAGATTTAATAAAGAAAGAGAATTACAGGCCAATCTACTTGATGAATATAGATGCAAAAATCCTAAACAAGATTCTAGCAAATTGGATTCAACAGTACATCTCAAGGATTATCTACCATGACCAAGTGGGCTTCATTTCTGGAATGCTGGGCTAGTTTAACATTCACAAGACCATAAATGTTTTCTCAGCACATCAACAGATGTAAAACCAAGAACCACATGATGATATCATTAGACACAGGAAAAACATTTGACAAAATCCAGCATTCATTCTTGAAAAAAAACTCTTGAGCACCTAGGCATAGAAGGAACGGTCCTCAAAACAGTAAGAGTCATTTATGATAAACCCACAGCCAACATTTTGCTCAATGGGCAGAAATTGAAAGCACTCCCCCTGAGAATGGAAACTAGACAAGGATGCCCACTCTCACCCTTCCTGTTCAACAGTGTTAGTCAAAAGTCCTAGCCATAGCAATCAGGAAAGAGAAGGAAATCAGGGGTATCCAAATAGAAAAAGAGTTATCCCACTTTGAAGATGATATGATTCTACATTTTGAAAACCCTAGGGAGTTTGTCAAAAGCCTCTCCATACTGATAATTGACTTTGGTAGTCTTGGGGTACAAAATCAGTATGCAAAAGACAGTTTCATTTGTATATACCAGCAAAAAGCAGACAGAATCCCAAATAAAAAGCATAATTCCATTAACAATAGCCATTAAGAAAATGAAATACCTTGGCATCCACCTAACCAGAGAAGTGAAAGACCTTTACAATGAGAACTACAAAATGTTTTTCAAAGAAATCAAGGATGACATAAACAAATGGAAAAACATTTCATGTTCGTGGTTTGGAAGACTCAAGATGTCCGTCCTACCCAAGGCAATCTACGGATTCAATGCTATACCCATCAAATTACCAACATCATTTTTCTTAGACCTAGAAACAACAATACAGAAATTCATGTGGAATTTTTTTTTTTCTAAAAAAGACTGCAAATAGCCAGAATAATCCTCAGCAAAATAAAGTGAGAGGCATCACACTTCCAGACTTTAAGCTTTACTACAAGTGTGCAATAACCAAAACAGACTGGTACTGGTTCAAGAATAGGCACAAAGACCAATGGAATAGGACAGAGATTCTGAAAGCAAAAACGCCGTCTCTTAACCAACTCATCTTCAACAAAGCAACCAATAACATCCACTTGGGCAAGGAGATCATATTTAGCAAAGGATGCTGGGAAAACTGGCTGACCACATGCAGAAAAATGGAATAGGATCCTGTCTGTAACCATATACAAAAATCAACTCTAAATGTATCAAAGACCTAAACATAAAGCTTCATACTGTAAGAATCCTAGAAGAAAACATAGGAACACCCTTTTACACATTGGAGTAGGCAACACATTTAAAAAAAAAAAAAATCAAATCCCCAAAAGTGAATGCCACAAAAGCTATTATAGACAAACTGAAAAACTTTTGCAAAGCAAAAGAAACCATCAAGAGAATGAAGAGACAACCCATGGAATGGGAAAAAATATTTGCCAATTATATATCTGACAAAGTCCTAACATCCAGGATACACAAGAAACTCAAATGAGCTGATAGAAGGAAAAAAAACAAACAACCCTGTTAAAAAGTGGACAAAGGACATAAATAAACACTTTTCAAAAGAATATATACAGGCAGTCAACAGATATATAAAAAATGCTTAGCCTCACTAATCATCAGGGAAATGCAAATCAAAGCCACAATGAATTACCACCTAACTCTAGTAAGGATGGCTACCATTAATAAATCAAAAAAAGGCTGGCCTTGGTGGCTCAGCCTGTAATCCTGCGTTTTGGGAGACCGAGGTGAGTGGATTGCCTGAGTCTACGGGTTTGAGACCCGCCTGGGCAACTTGACAAGACCTCATCTCTATAATAAATCAATAAGTTGCCTGTAGTTCCGGCTACTTGGAAGGCTGAGGCGGAAGGATCGCCGGAGCCCAGCAGGTCGAGGCTGTGTGGCCGGAGCGGCCACTGCACTCCAGTCTGGGTGACACAGTGAGACTCCAACTCAAAACAACAACAACAACAACAACAAATTAGCTGGGTGTGGTAGCACGTGCCTGTAGTTCCGGCTACTTGGAAGACTGAGGTGGAAGGATTGCCAGCAGGTCAAGGCAGCGGTGGCCAGGAGCGGCCACTGCACTCCAGTCTGGGTGACAGAGTGAGATTCCAACTCAAAAATAAATAAATAAATAAATAAATCAAAAACAACAAATGCTTGTGAGCACATAAAGAAAAAGGAACCCTTCTACACTGTTGGTGGGAATGCAGTCTAGTTCAACCTCGATGTAAAGCAGTATAGAGTCCTAAAATAACGAAAAATTGACCTAACATACAACCCAGCAATACCTGTCCTGGGAATATACCTGAGAGAACATAAGTCATTCTACAAAAGACACCTGCACATGCATGTTCATAACTGCACTATTCACAATAGCAAACACATGGAACTAACGTACTGTCCATTGAATGTGGACTGGATAAAAAAATGTGGCACATGTACACAATGGAGTATTATGTAGCCATAAAGAAGAACAAACTTATGGATTTCACAGCAAGTTGTATGGAGTTGGAGACCATCATACTTAGTGATCTGTGACAGAAACAAAGAACTAAATACCGCATGTTCTCACTCGTAAGTGGGACCCGAACATTAATCGCATTAGCAGGGAGCGATTGGCAGTTGCCGGACACTGTCAAAAAGTGGAAGGGATGGGGGTGTGCCACAACACAAAGGGGACCTTGTCCTAAACCAGGGGATTTGAGAGCCAGTTGGAGGCCCAGACATCACCTGCATACAGCCTACTTGTGTAGCTAATCCTGACTTCTACTTCACATCTCTATAGTGAAATAAAATAAATAAAAAATATGTACAACAAATTATTATTGACTATAAAAATAATGTATATAAATCACACAGGATGGAAAACAAAACAAACAAAAATAAATCTCTGAATGAATTAAGGTGTCTTAAATTTCAACTGAACAGCAATCCCAATAAATCCTTTCAACTGGAAAAAATTGTTCATGGAAAGTAATCTAAGAGTATGACTCTCCCTTTGAAGTCTGATCAATTCAAGAACCCTCAATCAAGTATAGAAATAATGAGGGAAAATGGAGGAAAGAAAGCAAAGAAATGTAGCATGTCTAAAAACAAAACTGTGAGTGAGTTCTTGGCATCTGAGGCTAACTAGAATCAAATACCTAAGATGTTGACCAAGTTTGGGAGAGTTATACTGCCAATAGAACCATCACCCTGGTTAAAACAGAAGCACGCTGAATAAGTTGCTAATGCTCAAGGAAAATATAATTCCCAGTGCTCACATCAGATGTAACCAAGTGGAAAATATGGAAGGGAAAGCCTCTCAGAGAGAAGCAAAGGACAAGAGACTCCTGCCACCTTTGTCCAGAGGGATTTGAAAATTCCCAGGTGTATTCCATCCTTCCCCTTTTTGGATGGTAATATTTATCGAGTTTTTTCTATTGCTGTTCCACCATTATATAAAAGGTGTGTAAGCCGGGTTTGGTGGCTCAGCCTGTAGTCCCGCGCCTTTGGGAGGCTGAGGTGAGTGGATTGCTTGAACCTGCGGGTTCAAGACCCGCCTGGGCAACTTGGCAAGACCTCATCTCTACAATAAACCAAAAAAAAAATTAGCCGGGCATGGTAGCGCACGCTTGTAATTCCAGTTACTTGGAAGACTGAGGTTGAAGGACGGCTGGGGCCCCCAGCAGGTCGAGGCTGCGGTGGCCGGGAGCAGCCACTGTACTCCAGTCTGGGCAACAGAGTGAGACTGCAACTCAAAAAAAAAAAGAGGTGTGTAGAAGGAAAAAAAAATTTTTTAATTTACATATTTCTGGCTTAAGAAGAGCCACAACCAGACCTACATAGAGGTTACTGAATATCCATCAGAGGTGCTGAGCTTGATGCTGTCAAGGGGTGGAGCTTTTGGATTGTCTCTCTTGGGTGTAACGAATGACGAAAACATATGGCAACCAGAGGGTGGACTGTGGTAGCCATAAAAACTTTCACAAACATTCCCAGCTCTCCTCCTTTCAGACACATAGGAGACTTACCCCACCCTGTGAAGTTTAGTATGGCCATGCTGCTTTCCTTAGAGAGCAAAATGTGAGAAAAGATATGTAGTGCTATGAGCCATTTCATGATTTCCATAATACCTTCACCCTAGTATAATGATTGTGGAAGCATGTGTCAAGATGAAGCCTCTATCAGCCCTGGTCCCCAGGTGTCTATAATGAGCAGAAGTCTCTATATTGGACCACAAGAAAAATGTATGAGATAGACTTTTCTTGGGTTAAGATACAGATATATGGGGGTTGTTTGTTACCCAACAAAACCTACCTCATACTGACTGATGCACACATCAAACTGATTTAGAAAATCTACCCCTTGCAGGTACAGGTATTGAAAAAACATGAAAAATGAGACCCTCACATTAAAAGTAACTACACTTTACAATGTTTGAAAAAATTTTTAAAGTTATAACCATGTTTCTAAATTCTTAATGAGACTTTAGAAGAATCAAGAACAAGTTCGTGTGAAGATCACAGTTTGTCCTGGGGTCATGGTGAAGAGTAAATTCTTAAAAATCTCTTTGAAGTCCTTATTGAAATGGATGCACTCACTCACACAGCCTCATCTTCCAGTTTGAGGAATAACAGAGAGGTGTTGTTCATGTCCTCTGAGGTGCGCTACATGTCCTCCCAGTGAGCTGAAGACTGAGGGCAGTCTACCCTGAGTTCTTGTTTCTCTGGGACCCTCCTTTGTAGGATGATATGTTTCTGATCAAGAGTGAGAAGAAAGAATGAGATATGCAATGCCCACCCCCTTTACATATCACTAAGCTATTAGTGAGTGATTGAATCTCTTTCCCTATGAAATTGAGTACAAACTACAAAGACAGAAATAAAGAAATGATCATAAAACAGTATTTTGAGGACATAAATGCATCAATCACAACCCCTGTAATTTATATTTTATTATTTACTGGAAAAAGGAAAACTCATGATGAACTGATTATTTTTCCCATGCAAACGGAGTTTGTGACATGTGAGAATGTTGTGGAAGAGGACTGTCTGATGTCCTCTTTTCTGCATATGATAAGGGTCTTGACTCACTTGAGCTACATAGTTTATTGCTGTAAGAGAAACTGTTCTATAATCTTTTGTTCTTTCACTCATCCAATCATAGAATCAGGATAAATAACAACACTCATATGTTTGAGGTCACCAGGTTATTTTTCCGTAGCAGTATTTACGGAGTCCTTTAGCTCAGTACCATATGCAGCAAGAACATTTTATTTAAATAAGAACTAAACCACCTCTATGGATAAGCTAGAAACAGTTTTCTAATGGTCAGAAATGGTTTATATATTTTATAAATACTGTCACAGTCAGGCAGTCACAGATAAAATTTAGGCAAAATTAATGATTGTTCTAACATTAACTCTCAATTCCATATGGAGCGGAGAAGTCCTTAGTCCAAGGGCTCTTAACAGTTTCCCTAAGAGACTTGTAGGTAGAATTTAGGAAATCCATATATTTAGATGGGAAAAATCTTACATCTTCATTTTCATTAATCTCTAATGAAACTTATCATTTCCTTTAATTAGTATAATAGACAACAAATTATAGTAATATTAGCATACCTATGACTTCTTTTTTTTTTTTTTTTTGAGTTGAAGTCTCACTCTGTCGCCCAGACAGGAGTACAGTGGCCGCTCCGGCCACCGCAGCCTCGACCTGCTGGGCTCCGGAGATCCTTCCGCCTCATCCTTCCAAGTAGCCGGAATTACAGGCATGCGCTACCACGCCCGGCTGATTTTTTGATTTATTGTAGAGATGAGGTCTCACTGCCCAGGCGGATCTCAAACCCGCGGGCTCAGGCAATGCACTCACCTCAGCCTCCCAAAGGCACGAGATTACAGGCTGAGCCACCGAGCCCGGGTCCTATGACTTTTTTACCAATGGAAATCACACATATTTTCAAATCACATTATAGGTGTTGCAAATATCTCAAAATATTATTTACTCTTATCATTACTTTGAAATCATTCCAGTTACCCATCACTAGATCGTGTTATTTTCCACAATCGTAAAGTAACACAAATGTTTTGATAACTGTGTTCCTATGTATAACTGATTTTAATTGAAAATTAAATCAAAAATGTATTTTATGCATTTAAAAATATTTGTAATTCCAGCTACTCGGAAGGTGGGGCGGAAGGATCGCTGGAGCCCAGCAGGTCAAGGCTGCGGTGGCCGAGAGCGGCCACTGCACTAGACCGAGTGAGACTCCAACTCAAAAAATAAATAAATAAATAAATAAATAAATAAATAGATAGATAAAAATATTTGTAAAAGGGGTGCATAGGCTTTACCAGATTGTCAAAGGGTCCAACGCTCACCACAAAAAGTTCAGAACCCCTGCCTGGAGTGGCAATATTGCTGCCTTTATTTGACAAAATGTATTTCTAATACACTTTGTTTTTTCTATGTTCCAAACATTTATTCAACAGATATTTATTTTTTTTCTCCATGTGTACTGGCACTGTTCTAGATGCTGAGGATTCAGAAGTGAGTAATATAAATAAAACCCTTGCCTTCAAAGGGCATAATTCTAGTGGGAAGACAGGCATTTCTATTTTCTCCTGTATTTACTAGGCAGCAGACAAGTAAATAAATAATAACTTCAAGTTACAAAAAGTGCTATAAAGGAAGTAAACAGTGTGCCAAGCAAATGGGGGCAAAGTGAAGGAATCAGGCAGCTATCCCTGGAAAGTTGAAGTCTGAAGGATGAGTTTGTGCCAAGAATGGAAAATGCTGAGAAATGTATTCTAGCCAGAGGAAAAAGCAAAAGAAAATGCACCAAGACTGGAAAATCCCATGTTGGTTCATGGTAAATGCTACATTCTTGTTTCAATGCTGATAAACTAAGACTAGAAAGTTGTTTCTTCCTTGGTTTGCAAATACTCAACTTCAGCATTCAAAGTTCATCAACTACATTTAGTTGCTCTTACTACTTATCCATTACTCTCACACACATTCGTGTAGCCCCGGAACCACTGGATTTGTAGCTCATCTGTACAACTCCCAAATGCTTTTGAAAGGCTGAGGTAGAAAAGATTGCCATCTTCCAGCCCAAGCCCTACCTGAAGACTCCTGCTATGGCTTGAAGTTCCCTCCAGACATCTAGGTGAGGCCTAATAGAAAGTGTTTGGGTCATCTTGGGGGGGTCTTTCATTAATTCATTAATGTCTTCATTCAGGTAGAGAGGGAGGGGGAGCAGAGAGTGAGTGAACTCTCGTTCTATTGATTTCTATTTTCTCCTGTAGGCATATTTTATTTTACAGGATATTTTTAAAAGTTTATATTTTTCTCCATAAATACCATTTAAATACAATGTAATTTCTGGAATATTCTGCTTCATCACTGTAAATATTACTTGACATTTCTCTGATGATTGGTGATGCTGTCTCTCTATTTGTTTCTGAGAGAGCTGGCTGTTACAAAGGGCCTGGCACCTTCCACCCCTTGTTTCCTCTTTCACCGTGTGATCTCTACACAGGAGGGCTTCCCCTTTGCCTTTCACCATGATTGGAAGCAGCCAGAGGTCCTCACCTGATGCAGATGACCAATCTTGAACTTTTCAGTCATCAGAATTATAAGCCAAATAAATATCTTTTCTTTATAAATTACCCAGCCTCAGAGATTACTTCATAGCAATAACTAAACAGACTAAGACTTAACTCCCTCCCCCACTCAGTTCTCCACATAAGCCAGGCCTGTTGGCTCATGCTTGTATACCAGCACTTTAGGAGATAGAAGCAGGAAGATGGCTTGAGCCCAGGAGACCAGCCTAGACAACACAGTGAGACCTAGTCTCTACAAATAAAATTAAAAAATTAACCAGGCATGGTAGCAGTTCTAACTACTCTGGAGGCTGAGGTGGAAGGATACCTGAATCCAGGAGGTTGAGGCTGCAGTCAGCTGTGATTATGCTGTTGCAGTCCAGCCTGAATGACAAAGACTTCAACCCAATAGCAATAATAATGATGATGATGATGATGATGATGATAATAATAATAACTTCCCTAATTCAACTCCTGTTATTTTTCTCAGTACAAATATCCCAACTCAAGACAGGAAAAGTAAGAGCTAGTAAAGAAATACATTGCTACACTTTCAGTGTAGTAGTCCTTTTTATTCAGTTGGTGACATTTTCTGGAAACAACTTAGGTCTTCTACGAGCATTAAATATCATGGCCTTTAGTGAATATATCTGTTCTGGATTATGTATATAATACAAAAAGATACATGATATCTCTAACACAGAATACTAATAATCATTCTTTGGGGTTCTGTTTTATTTCTTATGCTATTTTAAAATGATGTATTAGTGTATTGTTTTTCCTTTATTGCTACCATTAATGACTATGCTATGTGTAGTAGATACTTGACTTTGGTTCTCTAGCAACTATTGACCTTACTTCCTTTACCAGTTCCTCATTCCGTTTTAAGTATCCATTTTCCTCAACTCTCAAAACACAATAATAGTGGCCAAATAGATTTCACATCCAACTCCACATATATCGTGTCCTAAACTTTACCAATCAGAGCTTCAGGATCTGCTGGCCATAGCAATTTAGTTTATGGAAAAACACTGGAGATGGTGAGATGCCATGACACTCCTCATGAAACTTCTGGACCTTAATTTCAGCATAATGAGTGTAAAAAGTTGTTATAATAATTAATCCAACACATAGCAGAGAGCACAGATCCAAGTCAACAGATAGATAAGTTCTGGTATTCCTGCTGAGTAAATCTTCGCCTAAAACCAGATATGCCTGGAATATTTTCTTGCTTCAGCAGCTTAAACCAGTTGGATTATTTTTTTTTTGTCACAACAGAAATGGTCTTGATACCTGATAATCATTACCAACTTGACCAATGATTCTGCCACACTAGAATATTTGCTTCTCAGCCCTTAACCATAATGTATTTGTCTTCAAATGGATTTATCACAGCATTACATTAGAGTAGAATTATTTTCCTTCCCCATTCTCACCTCTCATTCTATTTGTTTGCAGTATTCTTCTGGATTTAAAGAGCAAATAGCCAAGTTCATTCCACATTAACTCGCTGTTTTGCATGTTTGAAGATAACTTCTTAACCCAATCTCTACAACCCCTTACTATGATTCAGAGTATCAAACTGAAAGACTGATACAGCCTTTATAAATGTCAGACAGGAATTAATTAGTAGCTGACTTCATGAGTCTAGTGCAAAGAAACAAATTTCAAATAATACCTTGTATTTAAACTTAGTGGCTTTTGTATTCTAAAGGGCAGTCAGCAAAATTCTAATATTATAACCTCCCTCTGCACAGCCATGATCACAAATAAACATGAAACAAAGTTTATTTGAGTGTTTAATGAATGGGCTTTACTCCATTCCAAAATCTTGAAACTAAGCATCCCCTTTTGGGCTATACAGTTTATTCATCTAGTTGATATAATATCTTAATTGAAAATGTGCTTCTCCCTTTTACTAAAAATATTTGGTTTACCCCTGTGCAAAGTGTATTTGCCATTCTCCTCTTAATCAGAGTAGACTAAGGTTAGACTACAGGGAAAACCTGGAAGCTTCAAACACCGGACCAAGCAGATGAGACTACCTTCAAATTCTGTCTCTATTCACTCGTCAAAAGACCTCTAGAAGCCCACTTCTCTTGAAACTTGACTTCACTACTAAGAGCTCAGAGATAAGAGCAGTCCAAACCATCAGACTTCTAGGGTCAGTATAAGAATTAAAAATAATGTTGGTCAACTAATAAAGGCATTTAAAGTAATTATTGGAAAGAAAGGATGGTATATCACTTAACTTTTGATCTATTTTTATAGATTTTTAAAAAACCTTCCAAATGGTTTTAAATCAGTAATCTGGCTTCAGAAATCACATTATCTCACCAATGAGACAGCTATGTGATTGTCTTTTCTTCCTCTTTGCTCCTGACAGGCAGCTCGGAGGCCCCAGAACTCAAGTTTCTGGCAGAAATGAGACATCCCAAGCCTTCTGGGGACATGGAGTATACACCCTCATCTTGTGCAGAGAGAGTTCATTACTGAAAAGTATGTGTTGGAGTAGGAAATAAAAACAACAGGCCTCAAATAGCCTCAAGCTGAATTCATTACCTGTGGAGTTTGCGTTAATGATTTGGGGAGTGCACTGGTGCTTAATATTTTATCTGTTTAGCATGGATGTAAGAGCTGGGCTCTAAAGCAAGCTCCGTACTGAGAATCCAGCCTCTGACATTTGCTCTGGAAGACACTGATTTGGGCAGGAGTGAGGCTTTTTGGAAAGGAAATATTTCTCTCTTTGGCTCCTGCTGCTTCTGAAGCAGAGTTCAAGACTTCAGGAGCGCGTGCTGTCTCCCAGGACACAGCTGCCAGGCTGGAATCTGAGAGGGGGCTTCCAAGGAGCAGGTTCCAGGTGCTGTTCGGAGGTAGGTTTCCATCTGATGCCATGGTACTTGGCACACCTGCTGCCGGTCAAGTGGTGGAATGGCAAACATTGGGGTCTGAACTCTGGATGTGGTTTTGTCATGGATTCCACTGGAATTTTGAAGTTGGGAGGGGCCCTCGGGTAAGGTATGTACACAATAGAACGGGAGAGGAGAGGGGTCCAGGAATAATCCTATAGGTATTGGATTATTCTTAATATTATTCCTAATATGCACTTCAGCCACAGTGGCTTCAATTGCTTTACTACTGAACTCAACATTTAAGAAGAAACATCTAGGGAGAGTCTCTGTTCACACGGAGAAGATAAATTGTCATAATCATCCAAGACAATTCAGACAAAACAGCATTTTTACCTAAAACATCCAGTTAAAGTAAAGCTTAGAATGTTCATTGGGTTTAGATAGATAGTCACCTCAATTCTCCATTTGAATTTTCATATAATTGACATTCACAGAATTGTTTGTTTCCCATCCCCAAAATAATTTGAGGCGACTGACTAAAATCTATAGAGTTAAATATAATTTTTAACAAGAGATCAATCAGGCTAATAAAAAAAACAATAACTGACATTTCGATAGAGCTTACTCTGTGTCAGGCATCATTTTCAACTCTTTACATTTTCCAGATCCTTCCCAGGACCCTAAAAAGCAGGTACTATTATTGTCCTTATTTTACTGATGAGAAAGCTGAAGCACAGACAGGTTGAGAGACTTGTTCAAAGCAATACAGCTCAAAGGATGCGATGGAGCAGAACTCAAACCTAGGCTGTCTGGCTCCAGTCTGTGTTCTTAACAGCTATCCTGTATTGCCTATGAAGAGAACATGATGCAATGACATGGACGAAGCACCAGTGACACTCATAGGTGGTTACCAAAGGTGGATCACAGAGTCCTTTGACCTGTGAGTCTTCATGGCCAAAGCCAAAGGGGAAGCCAGATAAGCCACAGGTGCTGATGAAAGAACATATCAGAAGCTCAGGAGACCACACACACACACACACACACACACACACAGTCTTAGCCCCACCGGGGTGACTGAATTCTCCTTTTTCTAAAGTAGACATTTGGATGGGGCAGAAGGAAGGGGTGAGAGATGATGCCTTCCACCTCAGCCAGTCTGACAGCAGCAAATTACATAGGGCTATTTGTTAAACATGCCTTCAAAGCAGACCAAAGGTCTAACATCAAAGCACCAAATTTGAATTTACAAATTCAGTAAAACTGATTCTTCAAGGAGAGGGAAAACCAATATGTTACAAATAGTCATTTCTCTGATGGTTTGATCCAGAGATAAAACTCTGGCATATCTAATGGAATAAAATAACTGCATATCTTCTAGGCAATCCTCTACAAATATTATTTTTCAAAATAGGCTGTAGGCAAATGTTGAGCAACAGAAAATTTGAGCCTAGAAAGAGGAAAATGCCATGTTGCTAATTAAAAGCAAATCTGTATGCTTTTGAAGACTCAACCACAGAGAGGTAAAAAGGACGTTTCCCTAAAGACAGTAAGGGATGTGGCCCAGAGGCTTGCTAGAGAGGCCACCCAGTCACCCTCATGTGGTCAGTTTGCCTCTTATCCTAGGTTTTATTTTAAAAACAAAATCAATCTAGAAAAACAAGTTCTAATGTATAAAGCTAACACAAATCATTTTTTAAAGTATGAGATTGTCAGCTTATATTTTTCAAAATCAAAATGCAAAGGCCGGTTCTGAGGTTATGGATGGGTGCAAACTTCATAGATAGGGAATGTAAAATATAAAAAAGGTGAAGGCTTCATTGATGGTTGGTTTTAACTTTAACATTGTTTGTATCCCATGTTCTCTCCTAGTAGTGGTAATAAATTCAAATAAGGACTCGTATGAGTTGTATACAATGGGTGTATTTCAATTTTTTTAAGGCCAGGATAAGCATACCTGGCACCTTATAATTCAGTATGAGATATTTTTCTGGAAAATTATATTTAAAAATTAATAACTCTTCCATCAGATTTATCCCATCCCCAACTTTCTCACTCTCCATCCCCAACTTTCTCACTCTCCATTTCAGTGGAACCGTGACTTGCTGGCCAAGTGTGAGTGCAGTGCCCCATCACCTTACATGTGAGGTGTCACCAGCTCTTTTCTCAGGGTTCCACAGGCTTGCCCCACGAAACACATCACATGATTTTTTCTGAATGTGTCGTACTATTCCTATGAGAACACATTTTTTCCTCTTGCTGCAAATGACTGTAAATCCAGCCTAGCCTCATCCCATCTTCAGGTGAACCTCATCAGTTGTAGCCATCTTATCAGCAAGAAACAGCCTCTCCTAATGGCTTTATAAATATTCCAGCCTTCCCAGAATCAGTTATTGAGAGATTCAAATCACGGTCAGTACTTATAGCAGCTATTACTACAGACTTAATGCCAGTTACCCTTTGTACTTATCTCTGTAACCAGAGAGCCTGAAAAGCTCTTTTTATGTCTCCACTCTTGGTCACTAAAAGCTAAATTCATTCAAAATTTCCTCCTGTCTAGGGAGCTCACAGGCTGTAATAAAAATTGAAGAAATGTGTGTGAATATAAAATAAAATGTATGTTTCCCTGGCATCCACTTCCTCTTCCCAACCCTGCCCTAAATTTGGCACCGGGACAAAGGAATGTCTAAGTCTTAAATAGTGGGGCAGGGCGAATGAAGGTAGAAATGAACCTCACTGCCTTTGGATTAGTTCCGTGTATGGCAAAAAAAGTTTCAGGGGATTTTTTTTCCTTCTACCTCTTTGTCTTAATGAAATTGATCCACAGAATCTGAATCTGAAGAATATAGGGCTTGAGATTTATGAAATGTTGCCAGCTCTCCATGGAAAACAAGTTCTTTCACCTGCATGACCTAGCAACTTATCTTTGATGAAAATAATTATAAAATCTCAATTGTGCCGGGCTCGGTGGCTCAGCCTGTAATCCCGCGCCTTTGGGAAGCTGAGGTGAGTGGATTGCCTGAGCCCGCGGGTTCGAGACCCGCCTGGGCAGCGAGACCTCATCTCTACAATAAATCAAAAAATCAGCCGGGCGTGGGAGCACATGCCTGTAATTCCGGCTACTCGGAAGGCTGAGGCGGAAGGATCGCTGGAGCCCAGCAGGTCGAGGCTGCGGTGGCCGGGAGCGGCCACTGCACTCCAGTCTGGGCGACAGAGTGAGACTCCAACTCAAAAAAAAAAAAAAAAAAATCTCAATTGTTGGAAAGATTAAGAGGAGTTGCAGAGTAAAACCTTCACTCTTCTTCATGGGAAATGGGTACCATGTGATACACAAAGAAGGTCTGGGAACGCTTAAAAATGGTGCAATGTAGGGAAGAATGGTGCCTCCTCAAGAAAGCTAAAAGGAATCTCATGCTCACGAGGACAACCCTCAACAAGTAGAAGTGCACACACTTTCAACAGTTCTTTAAAATGTCATCACTTATCACTTCGCATTTTATGGTTAATTGGGTCTTCTATGCAGAGAAGCAATGTTCTATAGAATATCAACTTTGCAGCATGATTGTTATAGAATGCACACCTGTATACAGCACCCTTTAGTTGCCAAAGGTCTTCCCCTTATGTTCTCTTGTTGACAGTCTCTTGGTATTAGGAAAGTATGAGCATCCCATTTCGCCAATAAGATCATTGAGTTTTGGGCAAGGATAAGCTGTTTGTCCAGGACCACCAAACCACTTATTGATGGAGCACATATTGTGGTTGTATGCACAGCTTTCAAGACTCTGGCTCCTCCCACTCTGCCACACTGTTACTAAGGTTACCGGGACTGGGAGCTGATGGGTGGGAGAAGGTAACTAGCCATGAATGAGAGGAGCAGATTGACCGTTAAGTGGCCATTTCTGAGGCATACACTTCTAATCCAGCCTGAACTTTGAGTCATACCCCTAGTTGCCATTTTTGCAGAAAAGGAAATAACTTTAAAAAGCATCTACTTTTTATATTGCTTTTAAGAGGTCCCTTTTTATAGTCCTTCATTTCCTTTTTTCATGGGGTCATGCTCTTTCAATAGTAAGCAGCTACATTTCCTTGGTGCTTTGTCAGTCTCTGAGGCTGACCTTCCCAGAAAAGTTTCAGTATCTATCGCCCTTTGTCTAAACTCAAGCAATATGTCAGTGTGAGGGGAAAAGACCAAGGACAGAAGCAGAGATCTGTGTTCTGCTCTGAGTTGTAGATCTTCTGCCCCTTTATCCCTTTCCAGGCCCAGGTGCAAGCCCCTTGAACCCTTCTGACATGATTTATATGCTGTGAAGCAGTGCTAAGAATATGTCCAACCTGAGACAGCCTTTGAAGGGAGCAACCTGCGAAGATTGTTCTGTCACTCGAGGACAGCAAGTGAGTTCAAGATTTGAGACTGGCCCCAGAACACCTAAGGTCATAAAAAAAAAATCCTTTGCTTAAGAGCTGTTGAAGACAAGAGGTTAAGTTCACCCCAAGTCACTTTTTTTCCTGTAAGTGGAAAAACTTGCTAAATCTACGACCCCATGGTTAACAATTTTGTAATTGTGGAACTGAGCAGATGGCAATAAAAGATTTTTCCTTTAATTTTCAACACTTTTCAGTGCCTCACTCAGGAGACAAATGTGCCCCTCATTGCTTTCTTTCAACCCCTACTGCCTCTTGCCCAGAGTGGGAGAAGAAAATTCAGGCTGTATTCTTTTCTCACACAGAGAGATTAAATGGTCAGATAGTGTATGGGAGGCCGGCTGCATTCCAAGTCCTTTTGAGGTCGTTCGGAAGTATTTCATCATTGTGACTGTTGTTTTAGGTGCTCACATCTCAGCCCCCCCAACAAGCCTAGGCCTGTCCCAGTTCTTTCCTCTTGAAGGTTTTTCCTTATAACAAGCCAGGAATCTCCTCACCTCCTCTTACACACTAAGGAACTAATGAAAGAACATGTCCTAACTCAGTAAGCAGCAAGTATTTTCCTCCTTGGCATTCAGATTTTCATCCCCAAATGAAGATTTGCTCATAAGTGTTTTATTACTTCCTAACTCCACAGGACTGCTTTAGTTCCTTTTTATTATGATATCTCATTTCTTATCTGGAACAAAGTAGTTCTCATTAGTACATATTTTTATTGGGTGACCCTTGTTTATTTTTCATTGTCAAAGAACAATATTGCTTAACAGAAAAATCTGGGACAGTGTATATCAGCTAGGTTTTTAGTTTATTTCTTCACTGTCTCCTCTAGATCATCCTAAGTGCACCTTTGCACTCACTGTCAGAAGGCCTGGCTGAAACCTCAACTTCTAAATGGAATATGTTCTTCTAAATGGTAATAAATTATCCAGCTCACCCTGTGAGAGGCTTCCTTGGCAGGATCCCATATAGCAGAGAGCACCATGAAGAAAAGTCAGCACCATGGTGATCTCCATAAAGACAGTGACTCTCTGACTCAACCCTGAGATATTTGCTGTCAATGGTGCGTAGAAAAGGTAAGGCTTCTGAAAAATGGCTTTTAAAATAGCTGAGTCAATCACCCGGGCAACTGGACAAACAGAAAGTCAAGTAAAAAAATTAATTTAAGCATAAGCCAGTGATACCCACATCTGAACAGGTGACAAAAAACCTGAAGCAGTCACAAAATGAAAATTTTGAATGGCTTTAAGACAAAAAATAAATGCAAGAAGGAAGTCATAACTCAGGGCTCAGAGAGGAAGTGCCCTTAGCCTATCCTGCTCTGGTCTTGAATGTCTAGAAATGATTCCTGTGCTTTTATTAGAATTATTTGTAATGAACCAGTGCAAACAAGGTGAGAAACAATCCAATTTCATCTCACAAACCCACCAGCCTTCTACCCTCTATGTGGTGAGGGCTGTGTTAAGACACTTTCCCTGCGAAAGAGGGCCTGGAGGAAAATTATTCCAAGATCTTCTTCTTTTTGATTCTAACGTACTCCCAGTCGTTAGGAGAATTAAAGTGAGACCTGCGAAAAGTGATTAAGGAGACAACATCCTTGTACATTTCTAATCCCTACCACTTTACCGTATATCCTCCTTGTGGCTAAATGCTTTGCGATATTAATTACTTTTTTCTTCTATTTTTTTCTTCTCATTACCCTTGCCCCATTTAAGTGGGCTCTGCATTACCTTGCTCCAGGGGAAGTTCATTTTATAATCAAGAAGTATAAAGTCTCTAAGGTTTTCTGGCTTTTGCTTTCCAAAAACCTAAACATTAAGAACACAGTAAATTCACTGGAGAGGTAGAGAGAAGAGACATAAGTTTGTAGGTAGAAGCAAAGTCGCTTTGGAGAAACCTGGAAAAGTAAAAATAAAAAGGATTTTTCCATGTTTAGAGGTAATAGAACAAGAGACAGAGAAGTTGGCTGATTCCAGAGGGGTAGATACTTGGACTAGCTTTGGATATTACTGCAGGGAGGAGTGCAGAGATGCATGACCATGAGACTGATCTAAACCTACGTTCAGTCTCTGATGTTTCTTACCCATCTCAGCTCATGGATTGAGATTCAAATCTATTCTTCCTGTGGTGACCTCCTTAGACTTGCTAAGAGGTTTCACACAGCACAGCTGCTATGTGAACAGAATTCAATGCCAAAATAAAAATCAGCAACAAAAAGAAAACATTCAGATTAACTCATTTAATGTAAGAAGCAAAATGATGATTCATTTTCAAAATGATGACTTGTTACTTCATTTCCTGGTTCTTCCTCCTGTCTTAGCGGGCTTTCTCTTTTGTTAGGCTTCCTTTGGTGGACATTGAGATCCAATCAGAATCCAGAGACATGCATTTTACCTTATTTGTGTAGAAACTGCTTGAATTTTATATTATTTGTACAAAATTATTGCTTAGGTGACATACAGGAAACTGATGTAACCTCTGAAGTATTCAGTCAATGGGAAACTAGGGGAGGCACTTGTACTTTAGGGAATAAATACTCTGACTGTGACTGCCTTGTGTCCCTGCTCACCTGAGAGACACCCATTCTTGCAAGAATGAGATTAGAAGAGCTGCTTTACTCTCCTGATCTCTGAGTCTCCATGTCATGCTATAATGGCAAAACTGAGGAGGGTTAATTCTGTCTCCCACGTTTAATGATCTATTTTTATTTTCCTAAGTAATGGGCTAGTTATCCTATTGGTTTAGATAATGTAAAGTTGCTGCTGATCAACCATGTTTTGACCTATGAAAATGGTAATTTCATATGGTTCACAAATGAAGGAAAAGGTAGTCTATCTACCCAGTAGGTGGATCAATGTGGAGAGCTCCACCTGTTAGGAGACTTCCTAAGTCTTAGAGTCTATAGACTCTTGCTGTTCCCCCGACATACACAGAGCACCCACTGACAGTGTTGCTGTGATTGCTGGCATAGGAAAAGCAAGATGGAGTGTGAAGGAAAGTTAGGTGGTTACAAGCCAGAAGCAAGAAGGATCACAAGTTGAAACACAAATGTGCTTGGCAGCCTTATATTTTCTTGTTGGGAGGCTTGGGTTTCCTAAGCAGGGGACATTTTGTGGTCTTTTTCTCATCTTCAAATGTATCCTTGTGTTTGTAAGTGTATCTCTGAACAACAATGAAGCATAAACTAACAATGGTTCCTCACCTGCAGGAAAGGTAGTGAAATAAACCCTTTTGCTGACTGCAAGAGAAAGAAGGCTCTGACTTAGGATATTTTAAGAATAACTCATTTACAAAATATTAAAAAGTCAGAGCTGAATATATATCCATGAAATAACAAGGGATGGTGAAAGAAAAGACGTCTCCAAACCTGAGCCCAGATCTTTGCTGACAACCAAAGGGAAACCCCAGAGCCCATAATTCCTGGTTATATTTTATTTTACAACTGTCAATCCTCTCCAAAGCTACTTCTTCCATGAAAACTTGCTTAGGCTGTGGCTTTCACCATTGCCAGCCTGCTTGCATGCTGCTTGGCTGCTGCCTCAGTAGCCACCACCATTGCCACTGTTGCTCCCACCTGTGGTAACACATGGCTCCCAGACCTGTGAAGCCCCCCCCATAGCACTGCACTACTGAAGCCACCACCACCACTACCACTGCCGCACCCCACACCTCACCCAGCACCCAGCTCACGGAGCTCCTCCCACACACTGTTTAAGTGGTGGATGCTACCACCGCTGCCACTGTTGCCTGCTCCCTCCCACCTTGGGTGGCCTTTGGCTCCACCCAGCCCAGCCCAAGTAGCCCAGCACTATGCTAGCCTGCATTTCCTTGCAATTTTGCATTCTGCCTTCCCCAGCTCTGCTGGGCTGCAGCAGAAAAAGAGATCAGCTGGAGCCATGAGATCAGCTCAACCCAGCTCTGCCCATCTCCCAGCTTGGGATCCAAGGTAACAACATCAAAATGGGAGGGACAGAAGCCCCTCCCCATGCTAGATAGACACAAGCCAGATCTGAGGGGCAGAGTTGGCAGGCAGCCCAGATCTGATCCACCAGCCACAGCAGGCTGGGGGCAACTGACCCTAATTGCAAGCAACTCCACCAGCCTGCAATGAGAGCTAGAAATCAGAGCTGAAAGAACATTGGACTTAAAGGAAAAGTCTCAGAGTGTGCTTGGCTCCCCTGTTTTATTTTTTTAAATTCTTTGTCTGTTTGTCTTACTCATCTTTTTTCCCCTTTTCTCTCTCTTCTTACAGTTATCAATAACATTTTCATACTTGCTTTGGTTCTGTTAGTTTACTGACTTTATTCTATTTTAATTTTTTCCTCTTTAGACCTCACATTTGTATAGGGGAATAGTACACCAATAAGGAGGTAGGTTAGCTTGTATGTCTGTATGATTTTATGTTTTAGTTTTGTTGTATGTTTGTTGGTTTGTTTGTTGTTGTTATTTATTCATATCTGTCATGGACAGATTGCAAGGCAGTGGGAAGTGGGTTCCAGATTATCCATACACCTGTTGGTGGACACTGGGATCTGCAGATAGATTTTGAATCATAGTTCCCTGATCAATTAAATCTCAAAACTGCAAAAAAGATAGCCCTCAACCTACAATCTAGCTCCAGAATTGAACAAAGCCAGAAGATATACATAAGGAAGAATAAGAGATTGAACAAACAGAAGTAAAAGCAACCCCTCCACTCCTGAACAACCGAATTAAAGAAGACATGAGGGGAAAAAAAGAAAAAATGGGGAGGAAAATCGACACAAATGAAGAAAAAACAAAAGAAGAATACAGATCTCACACAGACCCCTGGGAGGTCAGACACTGAGAAAATAGACTTTGGAATGCAAACAATGAAGAACCCCCAGAATGACCGGTCACATATGACAAACCAGATATCAATATATTAATTGAGAGAAAAAAAGAATCAAAGAGAGACAAGAGGAAAATAGGAAGGAGCTGATAACTGAAATAACAGCAGTAAAGAATACTGTGATTGAAATAAAGAGCAAATAAACATGGAAAGCAGAATTAGCCAAGCAGAAAAGAGAATCTCAGAGCTTGAAGATCAAATTACAGCACTAACCCAAACTGTCAAAATAATAGAAAAGAAGTTTAAACAGAAAGAATAAAACCTTCAAGAGATGAACGATTACTTCAAGAGACTGAATCTAAGAGTAATTGGACTAGCTGGGCTCGGTGGCTCAGCCTGTAATCCCAACACTTTGGGAGGCTGAGGTGAGTGGATTGCCTGAGCCCATGGGTTCACGACCCACCTGGGCAGGTGAGACCTCATCTCTACAATAAATCAAAAAAATTAACTGGGTGTGGTAGTGTGCGCCTGTAGTTCCAGATACTGGAAGGCTGAAGCAGTTATCACTGAGCCCAGCAGTTGAGGCTGCGGTGGCCCGGAAGCGGCCACTGCACTCCAGTCGGGAAACTGAGTGAGACTTCAACTCAAAAAAAAAAAAGAGTAATTGGACTTCCTGAGGCAGAAAGAGAGACAGAAACGACTCTGGAACAAACATTCCATGAAGTTATTCAAGAAAACTTCCCTCACTTCATCAGTGATGCAAAAATTCAAACACAAGAGATTCAGAGAACCCCTGCAAGACAGCAAATGAGAAGACCAATTTCCAGACACATAATAATTTACCTAAGCAAAGTAGCTATAAAAGAAAAAATCCTAAAGGCCGCAAGAGAAAAAGGTCAGACTACCTACCAGGGAAGACCAATTGGAATAGCAGCAGATTTATCTACAGAAACATTTTGGGCTAGGTGAGCCTGGAGTCCAATCTTCAAAGTCCTCAAAGATAATCAATTTCAACCAAGAATAACCTGCCCAGCCAAGCTAAGCTTCATCAGCGAGGGAGAATTAAAATCTTTCCCAGACATCCAATTCCTAAGAACTTATGCTGTCTCCAGACCACCTCTACGAGAAATACTTAAGAAATTATTAAACACAGAAGAAAAGGAGGAAAGAATGACAATGTTCTTCACAAGAGTACAGGAAAAAGATGGAAAACATACATAATCAACCCAAAAACCAAAGGAAAGACAACAAACAGGAAAAACAACAACTCTATAAGAACCTCATGACAGGTATAAACCCCCACATTTCAATAATTAGCCTATATGTGAATGGGCTAAATGCACTACTGAAAAGACACAGAATGGTGGACTAGATAAGAAACCCTGACCCCATTATTTGCTGCATCCAGGAGACTCATCTCACTACAAGGGACGCACACAAACTCTAAGTTAAAGGATGGAAAACGAGTTTCCAGGCAAATGGATCACAAAAGAAGGCAGGAGTTGCAATCTTAATATCAGGCAAAACAACCTTTAAGCTATCAAAAATTCAAAAGGATGCAAAAGGACACTGCATAATGATAAAATGTTCAATCCATCAACAAGAAATATCCATGCTAAACATATATGCACCCAACAGAGGAGCACCAGCATTTATAAAGCAACTACTAAATAGACTAAAAAAAGATATTGACTCTAACACTATTATAGCAGGGAACTTGAATACCCCACTGACAGCCCTAGATAGATCATCAAGGCAAAAAATCAATAAGGAAATCCAGAACCTAAACGCGACACTTGACCAAATGGACTTAGTAGATGCCTATAGATTATTCCACCCAACAACCACAGAATATACATTCTACTCATCACCACATGGAACATACTCCAAGATTGATCACATCCTTGGCCATCAATCAAGCATAAACAAATTCCATAATATTAAAATCTTGCCAAGCACATTCTCATACCACAGTGGAATAAAAGTAAACGTCAAAACAAACATTTCCTCAAGGCCCACAAAGACATGGACACTAAATGGCATGATGCTGAAAAATATTCCATGCTCATGGACAGGAAGAATCAACATTGTTAAGATGTCCATCCTACCAAAGACAATTTACAGATTCAACATAATACCCATTAAGTTACCAACATCATTCTTCTCAGATCTGGAAAAGACAATACAGAAATTCATAAGAAAACAGAATTGACCACAAATATCCAAAACAATCCTTAGCAAAAGAAACAAAGCAGGAGGTATCACACTTCCAGACTTCAAACTGTACTTTAAAGCTACAGTAATCAAAACAGCCTGGTATTGGTATAGAATGGGCACATAGACCAACGGAACAGGATAGAGATTCCAGAAGCAAAGTCTCAATTCTTCAACCAACTCATCTTTGACAAAACCTACAACAACAACCACTGGGGAGAGGAGAACCTATTCAATAAATGGTGCTGGGAAAACCAACTGATCACATGCAGAAGATTGAAACAGGACCCCTACCTATCACCATACACAAAAATTAACTCTAAATGGATGAAAGACCTAAATGTAAAACCTCAAACTATAAGAATCTTAGAAAATGCAGGAGACCCCCTATTGTAAATGGGAACTCTTATTCAGAACCCTAAATGCCAATACCTTAAGAAATAAAATAGACAAGTGGGACCACATTAAATTAATGAGCTTCTGAAAGCAAAAGAACCCATCAAGGCAGCAGGGAGACAGCCCACAGAATGGGAAAAAATATTTTCCAACTGTTTATCTGACAAAGGCCTAGTATATACAAGGAACTCAAATATGCCCAAAGGAAAAAAACAAACAGCCCCTTTAAAAAGTGGGCAAAAGACAAGAATAGACATTTCTCAAAAGAAGATATATGGGTAGCCAACAGACACATGAAAAAGTGCTCAGCCTCACTCATCATCAGAGAAATGCAAATCAAAACCACATTGAGATACCACCTAACCCCAGTAAGAATGGCCATCATTAATAAAACAAACAACAACAGATGCTGGCAAGGATGTGGAGAAAAAGGAGCGCTTCTATGCTGCTGGTGGGAATGCAAATTTGTACAACCTCTTTGGAAGGCAGTGTGGCAATTTCTGAAAGAGCTAGAAACTGACCTTCCATATGACCCAGCAATTCCCCTATTGGGAATATTCCTGGAGGAACTCAAATCATTCCACAAAAAAGATATCTGCACATGTATGTTTGTTGCAGCTCTATGCACAATAGCAAAAAGATGGAACCAAACATGTTGCCCACTGAAGCTGGACTGGACTAAAACAATGTGGTACATATACACAATGGAATATTATGCAGTCATAAAGAAGAACAAATATATGGATTTTGCAGCAACTTGGATGGATTTGGAGTTTATCATACTCAGTGATTTATCACAGAAATAAAGAACAGAGTTCCATATGTTCTCACTCATAAATGGACCATGAACAATCATAATGGTATTAGAAAGTGATTGGCAGTGGTGGGAAACTGTCGGGGCTGCGGGGATGGGCAGTAGTGGGAAACTGCTAGGGGAGGGAGGGGTATGCCTCATCAACAAGGGTACCTGCATGGTCAATGTTTGTATATATAACCCTGAAGTGTACCCCACGTCATTATAATAAAAAATTTTTTAAAAGAGAAAACTTACTTGATTCCCTCAGCCACAATGGGTTTCTGTCTTCTCTGCTCTTCCAGGAAACTTTATGTTATATAATGACACTCTTCTTTGGATTATTCAAACACTACTCATCTGTGAGCACAGACTATATTCAAAACCCTTACAGGCCATATAAACATGTAGGAAATACAGTCCTTCCTTTAAGATGCTTAGAGTCTAACAGATTGTTACTTTTGTGGGGCATTTATTTTAGTCTGTGCCAAATATCTTGGTGTGTCTTACATCCTCTACTAGATTGCAAGTTTCTTAAGGAGAGGGCTAATCTAGTTCTCTCTCAGGTCCCCATGAAGTAGTGACTAGCACTGTGCTTGGCATATGCCAATATAAGGCTCCACAATGTTTGAACTGAGTCCTCAGATTTGGGGGATAGCTTTTTTTTTTTTTTAGAGTCAGAATCTCACTCTGTCACCCAGGCTGGAGTGCAGTGGCACACTCATGGCCACCCCAGCATCGACATGCTGGACTTGGTGATCCTTCCACCTCAACCTTCCACGTAGCTGCAACTACAGGTGTACAATACCACACCTGACTAATTTTTTATTTATTTTAGAGACATGGTCTCTCCAGGTTACCCGGGATGGTCTCAAACCTGTGAGCTCAGGCAATCCACTCACCTCAGACTCCCAAATTGTGGGATTATAGGCTGAGCCACCAAACTCAGCCCAAGGGGGAGATACTTTTAAAACGTGGTGGAGGGAGAAGCAGGAAGATGGCGATGGGGCAACCTGGTCTGTGAAACCCTCTGCAAAGGAGAACTGCAGTGGGTCTCTCACTCTCACCCCGGGAGCTGTGGACTCCAACATCACAGCCTGCTCTTCATACAGAACTCGCCTGTTGCCACTGCTGGGGCATCACAGCGGACTGGACAGTCACTGCAGTGCAAACAGCACCGCTGTCACTGCCACTGCCGCAGCCCCACCACTGCCACCGTGGTCTCCATGGTGGCCATAGCACATTGCACCACCCAGGCTGGAGGCGATCCACTTCAGTCCTTCAAGCCCCTTCAAGGAAGATCTGCTGGGATCGCTGCTACCTCTCCTGCGACCGAGATGTCCTGCCCGCTGTAAGTCTCCTGCAGTCTGCCCTGAGGCAGGCAGCTATCTTCAGCGTCTGCCATTCCTGCCCAGCCCCATCCCCTCTGGGGCGAGCAGCTGAGATAGCCCCACCTGCTGGCGATTCAAGGGAGTAAACCTACAGCCCCCCTGCCCTGGAAAGATTCCAGGGCAGTGGGAAGTGGGTTCCACATTATCCACACGCCTGTCAGCGAATACCA
>NW_007245606.1:0-562 GCF_000164805.1 Carlito syrichta | reverse complement strand
GAGGGCTACTCTGTTTTGGGGTCCTCGTCTGCCTTCCACGTCTCCCGGAAGCAGTGGCCGGGCCGCGGCAGGCCGGGTAGGAGGGTTGCTTGCCGGGGCTCTCGCGGCGCCGGCAGCTGAGGGGTGCTGCCCGGAGGGCGGCCAGGCCTTGGTGCCGCCGCCGCGCAGCCCTCAGGTGAGGCGGGGGTGTTGACGGGCCCCGGGTCGGGTGTCCCCTCAGCTGAGACGCCGGCGTCCACTGTCCTGCGAGGCGGAGGGGGCAGCGAGGAGACCCCGGGGATCAGCCGCCGCTGTGCACTGTCCACTCCTCATCCCTGGTTCCCCCCCCCCGGCCGCTCTTCTCGCTCCCCAGGCTGGAACGCGGAAGGGGAGAGCGACGGGGGGCGGGGAGCGAGGGGTGAGGTTCACCATTAATCCATCTTTATGCGTTTGATCATAGAGACTCTGTCAGTGCTGACCTGTTTACTGGCCTTCATTCCCTAGGTACTTCTCTTACCTTGGGACTTGGGATCCTGAGAGTGAGAAAAGAAAACAAGCAAAGGCTAGTTCAGTGTCAGATCTG
>NW_007245605.1:34280-60655 GCF_000164805.1 Carlito syrichta | reverse complement strand
AGAAGTGCAGAATGCTGATTAAACCATATGAACAGGCCCTGTAAATTCTGGCGAATGAAGACTCCTAGAACTGGATTTCCTTTTCGTTCTCAGCAAGTTGCCATGATTTTCCCTCATGATGTGAATAAAAAAACTCTGTATACAAATAGGCAGATGCCCAGAAGTTTCCCATGGACGTGGAATCTATGAATTCTGATTACCCTTAAAAGGACCTAATAAATATTTGGCAATCTCCAATCGCCAGGCCCCTAACCGAATTTAAGGACAAACGGAAGTTTTAGAAATACCAGTTACATCTTAAGATTAGTATTGCATACAAATATGGTGATAAGATTCTTTGGGTCCTGGAATCTGCCCTTTGTTGTCCCAAGGAACCAAACGTACTTGTACGTCCACATTCCTGGTTACAACTATCAAGAAGAGCAGAAGGTTGCTGAGAATCTATAATGACAAAATTGTCTAATACAAGAGGCCTGTAGCACTAAATAATGTGGGGAATTAGAAGCCCAGATTCCAGATTAGCCCTTATAATGTGACCATGTAGACTTCTTGGATTGGCAACCCACCTAACCCAGATTATTTTTGGTCTCAGTAAGACGCCCGGGCGTTACTTGGTGATGTGGAAGTAAAATCTTTTATATACCAATATTCATTCATCCAAAAGGTAAGAAGGGCCCTGGAATCCAAGATTGCTGGATCTCCTTTAAGAATATGTCCTAAATATGTGGGAACTCCTAATCCCAAGTTACAAAATCAATCTAAAATTCCAGCAGTAGTTTCTGAATTAGGAGGTAATCCTGAAGCCAGAAACTACACTAAAAATGGCGAAATGATTGGGTTGTAGAATCTGGCCTTACAGTCTACTGCAAAAAAAGCCAAGCACATGGACAGATTCTATATTACAACTAAGAAGAGTAGCTGTTTCCTGGTGTTTGGTAATGACAGAACCATGGTACAGATATAGGAATTACCTCTGAAAAATGTGTGGACTGGGACTCCCAAATTCCTGATTTGCATTTAGAAAAATCCTGTAGGCTTCTAGGTATGAGAACTTAATTTAGCCAGGGAAAAATTTGCAACTCTCCAGAATTTTCCTGGTCACATGGAAACTGATATTCCTTGTTCCACATTTGTATCATGAGTAGAAGCTTTCTAGGGACATAGTGTCTCTGATTTCTGTTTCGTTCTCAGCAATTCGACCAGAAGTTTCCCAGTGCCCTGGAATCCAGACACGTGGCTCCCAATAGAAAGACTACAGAATGTTCCTGTGGACTTGGAAACCATGACCTTGGTTCCCTCCCAAAAATACCTTCTAATCATGGTGCAACATCCAAATCCAAGGTCCAAATTCCGAATAGCTGAGCTACCAGAAGTTTCTGGAATACGAGGTAACCCTGAAATCAGGGCCTACATTCAAAAAACCCGAGATGATTACTTGTTTTCTGGAATTTGGCATTATAGGAACCAGAATCTTAATGAACTTGTATTGCCATATTTTCGTTTAAACTGTCAAGAGGACCAGAATGTTGCTGGTCTTCTGGAATGACTGATTTAAAATTTCCACATTGGAAATAGCTCGGATAAATATGGGAATGTCCAAGTCCAGAGTCTTGTAGGCCTTAGCAACACGCCCTGTACATTGTAGGAATTGAGAATTCATGTAACCCAGATTCTTTATTCTTCCTTAGCAAGAGCCTGTGTAGATTCCTGTATATGAGGACTCCCATTCCCCAGATTCCTGCTTCAGAATCCTGATTCTTGTTTAGCCCTTAGGAAGATGCCATTAGATTTTTGGTACTGAGGACTCGTGAAAACCAGATTCCTTATTCTTTCTTAGCAAGAGGCTTTGTAGTTTCCTCTATATGAAGACTCCCCTTACCCAAAATCCTGCTTCAAAACTCTGATTCATGTTTAGCCCTTAGAAAGACGGCCTGTAGATGTTTTAGGACTGAGGACATGTGTAACCCAGATTCCTTATTCATCCTTAGCAAGAGGCTGTGAATTTTCCCATATATGAGGACTCCCTTTACGCATATTCCTGCTCCATTCTCAGCAATACCCGAGATATTTTCTTATGAACTTAGAATTCCTGTTGTTTGGATATAAATAGAAATACTTCCACATAGTACCTGGGAACTGTAATCCAAGTTACCAGATTCTCCTTAACAAGACATCGTAAAAATGTGTAATATTCTAAACCCAATATCCCAATTCCCACCAGCCTGACCACAAGAAATTTCGGTATTTTGAGGTAACAGGAAGAGAGTGATTTTGTCGCAAATTGCAAATTGATTCCCGGGGAACTGGATTATGGCCTAAGATATTCATAAGAAACAAACGGAATTGTAGGTCCAGATGCTCGATTACAACTATCAAGAGGACCGGAATTTTCTTGGATCTGTAATTAAGATTTTACGTATCCATGCAGCAAGTTGATCTGAAAACTGTAGAGACCTACAAGCCCAGATTCCTCATTAACTTATCAAGAGGACATATAAATTTTGATGATTGAGGACTCCCTGAACTCGGATTCTCTTCTCATTCTCAGAAAGATGCCCTGATTTTCCCTGGCGATCTGGATTCCAAAATTCTGTATGCAAATACACAAATGCCCAGCTTTTTCCCAGGAACGTGGAATCTGCGATTCCTGTTTACACTTAAAAATAAGTACGCCATGCTTAACAACCTCAAAACCCCCAGCCCTTATCAAATAGATGCACAAACGGAAGTTTTAGGATTACAGGGGAAATCTTAAGAGAATAGTTACGGACAAATATGGCGAGATGATTCATTCAGTCCTGGAATCTGGTTTACTTGTCCCGAGGAAACCAACTGAATTTCAGAGACTGTTTCTTGATTATAACAATCAAGAAGACCAGAAGACTGCGGGGAATCTATAATGACACTGGTCCTTTCCTAGTGGCAAGTTGCTCTGAAAAATTTGGAGCACTAGAAGCCCAGATTCCAGAAAGCGCTTATAATGGAGTACTGTAGAATTCATGGATTGAGGCCTCCCATAACCCAAATTTCTTTTTTTATTATCAGGAAGACATCCTGACGTTTTCTGGTGACGGGGAAGGCCAAACTCTTACATACCAATACCCTTAGACCCAGAAGTTTCCCAGGGACCTGGAATCCAAAATTTCTGTTTCCCCCTTAAGAATACATCATAAATATGTCAGAACACGTAATCCCACATTATGAATGCCAAAACGAATGTCCAGCAGTAGTTTCTGGACTACGAGTTAAACCTGAAGCCAGTAGTCACATTAACAAATGGCATATGATCCTTGGATTGTGGAATCTGGCCTTACAAGAACCTGTGAAACAAATGGACCAGTAGGCCAGATTCTCAGTTACAACTATGAAGAGGCGCAGCATGTTCCTGGGGATTGGCAATGCCCGATTTGTGGTATGCATATAGCACATTGCTCTGAATAATATGGGGACGAGGACTCCCAGATTCCAGATTAGCATTTAGCTAAAGTCCCTGTCGATTCCTAAGTATGAGCACTGTCTTAAGTCAGCGATAAGTTACCAATTGCCCAGATGTTTGCAAGTTACATGGAAACCGAGGTTCCTGGTTCTTCTTTGGTAACATGTGTAAAAACTTTCAAGGGACACAGTGACCCAGATTCTTATTTCGTTCTAAGCAAATGACGAGATGTTTCCTGTTGACCTGGAAGTCCAGACTCTTGTAGACCCATAGAAAGATGACAAGATTATGCCTGGGGACGTTGATTCTAAGATTCCTGGTTCCCTCCCAAAAATACCTCCTAAAACAATTGAACACCTAACCCAAGTCCTTATTCTGTACAGCGGAGCGACTGAAGTTTCTGGAGTAAGAGGTAACACTGAATTCAGGACTTAGATACAAAATATTCGAGAGGATTACTTGTGACCCGAAATCTGGCATCAGAAGTTGCGAGGATCTATATGGACTTGTATCGCCAGATTTTCGTTCATAACTATCAAGACTACTCAAGTGTTGCTGGAGTCCAGGAATGATTGATTCGTAATATCCACATAACAAATAGCTCTAAAACATGAGGGGTGCTCAAAGCCCTGATCTTGTTTAGCCCTTAGCAAGACGCCCTCTAGATTTTCGGTATTGAGGACTCATGTAACCCAGATTCCTTATTTATCCTTAGCAAGGGGCATTCAATTTCCTGTATCTGAGGACTGCCATTTACCAGATTCCTACTTCATTCTCAGCGAGACACCGAGATATTTCACGGTGATGTAGAATTCAAGTTGTTTGGATATTAATAGAAAGACTCCCAGAAATTTTCTGGGGAATTGGAATCCAATATTTTTAGATCCCTTGTACAAGACACCCTAAGAAAATGGAGACATAGAAGGCCAGATTCCTGATTAAACCTTATCAAGAGGCGCTGTAGACTTCTGCAAATGAGAACCCCAAGAATCCGGATTCCCTTTTCGTTCTCAGCAGTATGCCCTGATTGTCCCTGTTGATGTGGATTCCAAAACACTGTATACAAAAAGACAGATGCCCAGAACGTTCCTAGGGACGGGGAATACATGATCCCTGGTTATCTTTTAAAGTACTTACTAAACATTTGGCAACTGCAACACCGTCTGCCCTTCTCAAAACAAAAGGACAAACGGAAGTTTGAGAATTACATGGTTGGTCTTAAGACCAGAGTTACATCCAAATATGGCAAGATGATCCTTTTTGTCCTGGAATCTGACCTTAGTTGTCCCGAGGAGACAAACGGGCTTGCAGTGTCAGATACCCGTTTACAACTATCAAGAGGACCAGAATGTTGCTGGAGTCTTGAATTGATTGATTCATCATATCCTCATGCTAAATAACTCCAAAACATGTGGTTAGCTCGAAACCCTGATTGTTGTTTGTTGCGTAGCAAGACGCCCTGAGAATTTTTTTAGATTGGGGACTCGTGTAATACAGATTCCTTATTCTTCCTTCCCTAGAGGCCGTGTGGTGTCCTGTATAGGAGGACTCCCTTTCCCCAAATTCCTGTTTTGAAACCCAGATTCTCGTATAGCCCTTAGCAACAAGCCATGTAGATTTTGTGATTGAAGAACCGTGTAAAACAGATAACATTTTTCCTTAGTAAGAGGCCGTGACGTTTCCTGTAATGAGGACTATTACCCACATTCCTGCTTTGAATCCCTGAATCTTGTTTAGCCCTTAGCAAGGCACCCTGTAGTTTTTGGGGGGAATGAGAACAAGTGTAGCCCAGATGCCTTATTCTTTCTTAGCAAAAGGCCGTGTAGTTGCCTGTATGTGAGGACTTCATTTTCCCAGTTTCATGCATCAAAAACCCTGACTCGTGTTTAGCACTTACCAATACACCCTGAATTTTTTGAGGATTGAGGACACGTGTAACCATATTCCTTATTCTTCCTTAGCAATAGGCAGTGCAGTTTCCTGTATATGAGTATTCCCATTACACAGATTCCTACTTCAAAAACCGGATTCTTGGTTACCTCTTAGTAAGACGCCCTGTGGCCTTTGGGATTGAGGACGAGTGCAACCAGAATTCCTTATTTTTCCTTAGCAAGAGGCCTTGTAGTTTCCTGTATATGAGGATGCCTATTACCAGATTCCTGCTTCATTCTCAGCAAGACGCTGAGATACTTCCTGGTGACCTAGAATTCCAGTTGTTTGGATATCATAGAATGATTACCATAAGGTTCTTGGGGATTTGGAATCCAAGATTCCTGGTTCCTCTTAAAAAGACCCCCCGAAAATGTGGAATCTTCTGAACCCAATGTTCCAATTCCCACCAGCCACACCACAAGCAATTTCTGTAGTTTGAGGTAACCTGAATTGAGGGATTTTGCACCAATATGGTATTTGATTCCTGGGGTACCTGATTATGTTTGTAGATGTTTCTAGGACACAAAAGGATTTGTAGGGCCAGATCCTCGATTACAACTATCAAGAGGACCAGAAAGTTCCTGGGGAACTCTAATGACAGATTTAGAGTATCTACGGAGCAAGTAGCTCTGAAAAATGTAGAGACCTAGCAGCCCATATTGGTGTTGAAACCTTATGAAGAAGCCCAGTAGATTTTGGCGAATGAGGACTCCTAGAACCGTATTTCCTTTTTGTTCTCAGCAAGATGCCCTGAATTTCCCTTGTGATGTGGATCCCAAAACTCTGTATACAAATAGGCAGATGCTCAGAAGTTTCCCAGGGCGTGGAATCCACGAGTCCTTGATTACCTTTAAAGTAACTAATAAATATTTGGCAACCTCAAAACACCAGGCCCCTATCCGAATTGAGGGATAATCGGAAATTTTAGGATTACAAGGTACATCTTAAGACGAGAGACACCTACAAATATGGCGATAAGTTTCTTTGTGTCCTGAAATCTGCCTTTTGTTGTCCCGAGGAACCCAAAGGACATTTAGGTCCACATCCTCGGTTACAACTACCAAGAAGAGCAGAATGTTGCTTAGAATCCATAATGAAAAAATTATCATATCCCAGAGGCATGCAGCACTAAATAATGTGGGGAATTAGAAGCCCAGATTCCAGATTAGACCTTATAATGTGGCCATGTAGACTTCTTGGATTGGTGACCCATGTAACCCCGATTCTTTTTGTTCTCAGTAAGACTTCTGCACGTTACCTGGTGATGTGGAAATAAAGACTCTTATATAACAATATTCAGTCGCCCAAAAGATCAGAAGGCCCATGGAATCCAAGATTGTTGGATCCCCTTTAAGAATACATCCTAAATATGTGGAAACTCCTAATCCCAAGTTAGAAAATTAAGCTAAAATTCCAACAGTATTTTGTGGATTAGGAGGTAAACCTGAAGCCAGAAATTACACTAAAAATGGCGAGATGATTCATTGGGTTGTGGAATCTGGACTTACAGCCTCCTGGAAAAAAACCCAAGCAGATGGTCAGATTTTCTAATACAACTACAAAGAGGAGCAGCTGGTTCCTGGTGATTGGTAATGACAGATTTGTAGTACGGATATAGGAATTAGCTCTGAAAAATGTGGGGACTGGGACTCCCAAATTCCTGATTAACATTTAGAAAAATCCTATAGGCTTCTAGGTATGAGGACTTCCTTAAGGCAGGGAAAAAGTAGCAACTGCCCAGAAGTTTGCTTGTCATGTGGAAACTGATATTCCTTGTTCCACATTGGTAACATGAGGAGAAGCTTTCTAGGGACATAGTGTCCCAGATACCTGTTTCATTCTCAGCAATTCAACCAGATGTTCCCCAGGGCCCTGAAAGTTCAGACCCATGGCTCCCAATAGAAAGACTCCAGAATATTCCTGTGGACTTGGAAACCAAGACCCTGGTGCCCTCCCAAAAATACTTTCTAAACATGGTGCAACATCCAAATCCAAGATCCAAATTCCGAATAGCTAAGCTACCAGAAGTTTCTGGAGTACAAGGTAACCCTGAACTCAGGGCTTACATTAAAAAATCCCAAGATGATTACTTGTGTCCTGGAATTTGGCGTTAGAGGATCAAGAATCTAAATTTACTTGTAGTGTCATATTTTCGTTTAAACTGTCAAGAGAACCAGAGTGCTACTGGACTTCTGGAATGACTGATTCATAATATCCTCATAGGAAACAGCTCTGAAAAATATGGGGACATCGAAGCCCAGAGTCTTGTAGGCCTTAGCAAGATGCCCTGTACATTTTAGGAATTGAGGACTCATATAACCCAGATTCTTTTCTTCCTTAGCAAGTGTCCGTGTAGTTTCCTTTATCTGAGGACTCCCATTTCCCAGAATCCTGCTTCGAAACACTACACGGCCTCCAGTGAAGGAAGAATAAGGAATCTATGTTACACGAGTCCTCAATCTGAAAAAATTCTCAGGACGTCTTGCTACTGGACAAACAAGAATCAGGGCTTCGAGATCCCCTCATGTTTTGGAGCTATTTAACATGTGGACATTAGGAATCAGTCAATTCAGTACTCCAGCAACATTCTGGTCCTCTTGATAGTTGTAAACGGGTATCTGGCACTACATGTCCGTTAGGTTCCTCGGGACAACTAAGACCAGATTCCAGGACAAAAAGGATCATCTTGCCATATTTGGATGTAATTCTGGTCTTAAGATGAACCTTGTAATTCTCAAACTTCCGTTTGTCCTTTTATTTTGAGAAGGGCCGAGTGTTTGCAGTTGCAAAACGTTTAGAAAGTATTTTTAAAGGTAACCAGGAATCACGGATTCCCCATCGCATGCAAACTTGTGGGCATCTGTCTTATTGTATACAGAGTTTTGGAATCCGCCTCAACAGGGAAAATCAAGGCAACTTGCTGAGAATGCAAACGGAACAGGGTTCTTGAAGTTCTTATTCGCCGAATTATACAGAGACTCTAGATAAGTTTTAATCAGGATTCTGGGCTTCTAGGTCCCCAAATTGTTATGGTGTCTTGTACAAGGGAACCAGGAATCTTGGATTCAAAGTACCCAGGAAACTTCTGGGGATCTTTCTATTGATATCCAAACAACTTGAATTCTACATCGCCACGAAATGTATCGGTGGCTTGCTGATTATGAAGCAGGAATCCGGGTTAATGGGAGTCCTCATATACAGGAAACAGCATGGTTTTGCGAAGAATGAATAAGGAATCTGGGTTACATAAGTCCTCAATACAGAAAATCTACAGTGCGTCTTGCTTAGGAGTAAACAAGATCATGGCTTCGAGCACCCCTCATGTTTTAGAACTATTTGTTATGTGGATATTAAGAATCAATCATTCCTGGACTCCAGCAAAACTCTGGTACTCTTGATAGTTGTGAACAAGAATCTGGTACTACACGTCCAGTTAGATACTCGGAACTTCTGATGCCAGAATCCAGGACACAAGGAATCCTCTAGGATTTTTTGTATGTAAGCCCTGACTTCAGTGTTACCTCGTAATCCAGAAACTTCAGTGGCTCCGTTGTTCAGAATTAGGAATTTGGCTTTAGGAGTTCACATTTTTTAGGAGATAATTTTGGGAGGGACCCAGGAATCTTAGATTCCACTTCCCCAGGCATATTCTTGTCAATTTTCAATGTGTATACAAGAGTCTGAACTTCCAGGCCAACAGGAAACATCTCATGGTTTTGTTTAGACCGAAAAAGGAAACTGGGTCACTGTGTCCCTTGAAAGTTTCTACACGTGTTACTAAAGTGTAGCCAGGAAACTCGGTTTTCATGTAACTTGCAAACATCTGGGCAATTGCTAACTTATACCTGTCTTAATGCAGTGCTCATACCTAGGAAACCACAAGGACTTTAGCTAAATGCTAATCTGGAATCTTGGAGTCCTGGCCCTCGTGTTATTCAGAGCAAAGTCCTATATGCATACCACAAATCGGGCATTACCGATCCCAAGGAATGTGCTTTGCCTCTTGATAATTGTAACTGAGAATTCGGCCTACTGGTCCGTTTGTTTCACAGGTTCCTGTAAGGCCAGATTCCACAATCCAAGGATCATCTTGCCATTTATTAATGTGACCACTGGCTTCAGGTATACCTCATAGTCCAGAAACTACTGCTGGACATTCGTTTTGGTATTCAGAATATTGGATTAGGGGTTCCCACATATTTAGGACGTATTCTTAATGGGGGAACAGCAATCTTGGATTCCAGGTCCCTGAGAAACTTCTGTCCCTATGAGTTTTGGTATGTAAGAATTTAACCTTCCATGTCACCAGAAAACGTCTGGGTAACTTTCTGATAATAAAAAAAGGAATCTGGGTTATGGGAGGCCTCAATCCATGAATTCTACAGTGCTCCATTATAAGGGCTTATCTGGAATCTGGGCTTCTAGTTCTCCAAATACTTCAGAGCAACTTGCCACTTGGAAAGGACAAGTGTCATTATAGATTCCCAGGAGAAATCTGTTACTCTTGATGGGTATAACCAAGAACAAGTCTCTGCAATTCAGTTGGGATCCTCAGGACTACTAAACCAGATTCCAGGACTGAAAGAATTATCTCACAATATTTGTGTGTAACTCTAGCCTTAAGATGTACCCTGTAATCCTAAAACTTCCGTTTGTACATCTATTTGATATGGCCCGAGTGTTTTCAGGTTGCTAAGCATGTAGTATTTATTTTTAAAGGTAACCAGGAATCACTGATTCCACGTACCTGGGAACAAGTTGGGCATTTTTCTGTTTGCAAACAGAATTTTGGAATCCAGATCTCCAGGAAAATCAGGGTATTTTGCTGAGAATGAGAAGATAATCTGGATTCAGAGAGTCCTCAGTCATCAAAATCTATATGAGGAATCTGGGCTTGTAGGTTCCTACAGTTTTCAGAGTTACTTGCTGTGTGGATACCTAAAATCTGTAATTACACATCCAAGAAGACTCCGGTCCTCTTGATAGTTGTAATCAAGTATCTGGACCTACAATTCCGTTTTTTTCTTATGAACAACTTCGGCCATAATCCAGTTCCCCAGGAATCAATTGGCATTTTGTGAAAAAAATCCCTCACTTACCGTTACCTCAAAATACCGAAATTTCTTGTGGTCAGGCTGGTGGGAATGGGGAATTTGGGTTTAGAATATTTGACATTTTTACGATGTCTTGTTCAGGGGAATCGGGTAACTGGATTACAGTTCCTAGGTACTATAGGGGAGTCTTTCTATTGATAACTAAGAAACTGGAATTCCACATTCATCAGGAAATATCTCGGGTATTGCTGAGAAAGGAGCAGGAATCTGCATAAAGGGAGTCCTCATGTACAGGAAACTACATGGCCTCTTGCAATGGAAGAATAAGGAATCTGGGTTACACAAGTCCTCAAATCCCAAAAACCTAGAGTGAGTCTTACTAAGGGAGAAAAATGTATCAGGGATTTGGAACATGACTCTGGGGAGTGGGAGTCCTCATATATAGGAAACTTCACAGCCTTTTGCTAAGGACGAATAAGCAATCTGGTTTGCATATGTCCTCAATCCTAAAAATCTACAGGGCATATTTCTAAGGGCTAAAAAAGAATCAGTGTTTCGAAGCAGAAATCTGGGTAATGGGAATTTTCATATACAGGAAACTACACAGCTTTTTACTAAGAAAGAATAAGGAATCTGGTTTTCACAAGTCATCAGTGCCAAAAATCTACTGGACGCCCTGCTAAGCACTAAAAAGAATCAGGTTTTTGAAGCAGGAATCTGGAAAATGGAAGTCCTCATATACAGGAAACAGCATGGGCCCTTGTTAAGGAAGAATAAAGAATACGGGTTACACGAGTCCTCAATTCCAGAAATGCACAGGGCATCTTCTAAGGCCTACAAGACTCCGGGCTTTGACCTCACCGTATTATTCATAGCTGTTTCCTATATAGATATTAGGAATCAGTCATTCCAGAAATCCAGCAATATTCTGGTCCTCTCAATAGTTTAAATGAAAATATGGCACTAGAACTCCATTTAGATTCAGGATCCTCTAACGCCAAATTCCAAGACACAAGTAATCATCTCAGGTTTTTTGAATATAAGCCCTGAGTTCAGGGTTACCTCATACTCCAGAAACTTCTGGTCGTTCACCTATTCGGAATTAGCACCTTGGGTTTAGGTGTTGCACCACGTTTAGAAGGAATTTTTAGGAGAGTACCAGGGTCTTGGTTTCCAAGTCCATAGGAACATTCTGGAATCTTTCTATTGGGAGCCACGTGTCTGGATTTCCAGGGAACCAGGAAACATCTGGTCATTTTTCTGAGAACAAAATTGGAATTTCGGACATTATGTCCCCAGAAAGCTTCTACTTACGTTATCAATGTGGAACAAGGAAAATCAGTTTGCATGTGACCAGCAAACTTCTGGGCAGTTGTTAATTTTTCCCTGGCTTAAGGTAGTTCTCATACCAAGAAGCCTACAGGAATTTTCTAAAATGCTAATCAGGAATTTGGAGTCCCACTCTTCATACTTTTCAGAACTAATTCCTATATCTGTATCACAAATCTATCATTACCAATTCCCAGGAATCTGCTGCTCCTCTTCTTAGTTGTAACAGAAAATCTAGCACTCTGCTTGGCTTTTTTTGCAGGAGGCTGTAAGGTCAGATTCCACAACCCAAGGAATCAACTCACCATTTTTAGTGTAATCTCTGACTGCAGGTTTACCTCCTAATCCAGAAACTATTGCTAGAATTTTAGATAGATATTCATACTTGGGATTAGGAGATCCCACATATTTAGGATGTATTCTTAAAGGCGATCCAGGAATCTTGGATTCCAGGGTCCTTCTGACCTTTTGTGCGTATGAGTATTGGTATAAAAGAGATTGTACTTCCTCGTCACCAGGTAACTTCCAGGATCCTTACTGAGAACAAAAAGAATCAGGGTTACAGGAGTCTCCAATCCAAGGATTATACATGGCCACATTATAAGGGCTAATCTGGAATCTGGGATTCTCTTTCCAGGAATTCTTTAGGGCTTCAGGCCTCTACGATATGACAATGTTGTCATTTTAGATTCTCAGCAACCTTCTGGTCTTCTTGATAGTTGTAACCGGGAATGTGAACCTACAAAGGTGAGATTCCAGGACCCAAAGAATCTTATTGCCATATTTGTATGTAACTATCGCCTTAAGATGTACCTTGTAATCCTAAATCATCTGTTTGTCATTCTATTCCGATAGTGAACTGGTGTTTTGAGGTTGCCAAATATTTATTAAGTACTTTTAAAGGTAACCAGAATTCATGGATTCCACGACCGTAGGTAATATCTGGGCGTCTGCCTATTTTTATAAAGAGTTTTTGGATCCAAAAAAAGAGGGAACATCAGGGCATCTTGCTGAGAACGAAAAGGGAATCTGGTTCTAGGAGTTCTCATTCGCCAGAATCTACAGGGCATCTTGATAAGGTTTAAACAGCAATCTGGGCTTCAAGGTCCCTACATTTTTCAGAGCGACTAGCTCTGTAGATACCATTAATCTGTCATTACAGATCCCCAGGAACATTCTGGTACTCTTGATAGTTGTAATCGATGTTCTGGTCCTACAAATCCTTTTGTGTCCTAGGAACATGTACCCCCATAATCAGGTACCCCAGGAATCAAATAGCATATTTGTACAAAATCCCTCGATTCAGGTTACCTCAAACTACAGAAATTCCTTTGGTCCGGCTGGTGGGAATTGGGACATTGGGTTTAGAAGACTCCATATTTAGGGGAAGTCTTGTTAAGGGAAACCAGGAATCTTTGATTTTAGTTTCCCAAGAACCTTATGGGAGTCTTTCTCTTGGTATCCAAACAACTGGAATATTAGGTCACCAGGGAATGTCTCGGCACCTTCCTGAGAATGAAGAAGGAATCTGGAAAATGGGAGTTCTCATACACAGGAAACTACACGGCCTCTTGCTAAGAAAGAATAAGGAATCTAAGCTGCATGAGTCCTCAGCTCAAAAATCCACAAGGCGTCTTACTAAGAGGTAACCATGAATCAGGGATTTTAAGTAGAAAACTGGGCAATGGGAGTCCTCATATACAGGAAACTGGACTGCCTATTGCTAAGAAAGAATAAGGAATCTGGGTTACACAGGTCCTCAATCCCATAAAAACTTCAGGGCGTCTTGCTAAGGGCTAAACACGAATCAGGGTTTTTGAAGCATGAATCTGAAGAAATGGGGTCCTCATATACAGGCAATTACACGACTTTTTGCTAAGAAATAAAAATGAATCTGGGTTACACGTGTTCTCTTTCCCTAAAAAACTAGGGCGTCTTTATAAGGCCTAAACAAGAATAAGGGATTCAGAGCAGGAATGTGGGTAATAGTCCTCATAACAGGATACTTTGAGGCCTCTTGCTAATGAAAAATAATGAATCAGTTTGACACGGTTCATCAATAAAAAATCTACATGTATATGAGGACTCCCTTTTCCCCAGATCCCTGTTTTTAAACCCTGACATCCATTCCCCAGATTCGTGCTCAAATCCCTGATACTTTTTTCTCCCATAGTAAGATTCCCTGTAGGTTTTGGGGATTTGAGGACTCGTGTAACCAGATTCCTTATTCTTTCGTAGCAAGAGGCCATGTAGTTTCCAGTATATGAGGACACCCATTATGCAGATTCCTGCTTCATTCTCAGCAATACGCGAAATATTTCCTGATGAACATAGAATTCCAGTTGTTTGGCTATTAATAGAAAGACTCCCTTATAGTACCCAGGAACAGTTATCCAAGTTTCTAAGTTCCCCTTAAGAAGACATTGCAAAAATGTGGAATATTCTAACCCAATATCCCAATTCTCACCAGACTTATCACATAAATTTCTGTAGTTTAGGTAACCTGAAACAAGGGATTTTGTCACGAAATTCCTATTGATTCCTGACATACTGTATTATGGCCGAAAATGTTCATAAGAAGCAAACGGAATTGTAGGTTCAGATATTCGATTACAACTATCAAAAGAACCGGAATCTTCTTGGTTTTGTAATTAAAGATTTTAGGTATACACTCATCAAGTAGCCCTGAAAAATGTAGGGACCTACAAGCACAGATTCCTCATTAAACCTTCTCAAGAGGCCATATAGATTTTGACGATTGAGGACACCTGAACTTGCATTCTCTTCTCATTCTCAGTAAGATGCCCTGATTTTCCCTGGATTCCAAAATTCTGTATGCAAATAGACAGATGCCCAGCTTTTTCCCAGGGACGTGGAATCCGTGATTCATGGTTACATTTAAAAATGTGTACTATATACTTAGCAACCTCAATACCCCCAGCCACTATCAAACAGGTGCACAAACGAAAGTTTGGATTACAGGGTACATCTTTAGACAAGACTTACACACAAATATGGCGAGATGATACTTTCAGTCCTGGAATCTGGCTTTAGTTGTCCAGAGGAACCCAACTGAATTGCACGGACTGGTGCTTGGTTACAACTATCAAGAGTACCAAAATTTTGCTGGGAATCTATAATGACACTTGTCATTTCCAAGTGGCAAGAGCTCTGAAGAATTTGGAGAACTAGAAGCCCAGATTCCAAGTAAGTCTTTATAACAGAGCCCTGTAGAATTCATGGATTGAGGGCTTCCATAACCCACATTCTGTTTTCTATTATCATCAAGACGGCCGGACATTTTCTGGTGATGTGGAAGTACAAACTCTTACGTATCAACACTCATACGCCCAAAAGTTTCCCAGGGACATGGAACACAAGATTGGTGGATCCCCCTTAACTATACGTCCTAAATATGTGGGAACACCTAGTCCCATATTCTGAATACCAAAACGATTGTCCAGGAGTAGTTTCTGGACTATGAGGTAAACCTGAAAACAGTGATCACATTAACAAATGGAAAGATGATTCCTTGGATTGTAGAATCTGGCCTTAAAGGACCCTGTGAAAAATACGCACCAGTAGGCCAGATTCTCAGTTACAAATATCAAGAGGCGCAGCACATTCCTGGGGATCGGTAATGCCTGATTTGTGGTATGCATATGAGACGTTTCCCTGAATAATATGGGGACCAGAACTTCCAGATTCCAGATTAGCACTTAGCTAATGTCCCTGTCGATTCCTAAGCATGGACACTGTCTTAAGCCCGGGATAAGTTAGCAATTGATCAGATGTTTGAAAGTTACATGGAAACCGAGTTTCCATAACCATACTCTTTAGTAACACGTGTAGAAACTTTCAAGGGACAGAGTGACCTAGATTCCTATTTCATTCTAAGCAAAACGACGGGATGTTTTCTGTTGACCTGGAAGTCCAGACACTTGTAGACCCATAAAAACATGACAAGAATATGCCTGGGGACGTGGAATCTAAGATTCCTTGTTCCCTCCCAAAAATACCTCCTAAAAATGTGAGCACCTAAACCAAAGACCTAATTTCGAACAGCGGAGCCACTGAAGTTTCTGGAGTACGAGGTAACACTGAAGTCAGGGCTTACATACAAAAAATTCGAGAGGATTACTTGTGTCCTGCAATCTGGCATCAGAGGATCCAAGTATCTAAATGGACTTGTAGTGACAGATTCCTGTCAAAACTATCAACAGTACCAGAGTGTTGCTGCAAGAGGCATGCAGTATCCTGAATATGAGGATTACCCAGATACCTACTACTTTCTCAGCAAGACACGAAGACATTTCCTCGTGATGTAGAATACAAGTTCTTTGGATATCAATAGAAAGACTCCCAAAAGTTGCCTGTGGAATTAGAATCCAAGATTCCTGGTTCCCTTGTACAAGGCACCATAACAAAGAGGGGATCTAGAGGCCAGATTCCTGATTAAACCTTATCAAGAGGCCCTGTAGACTCTGTGAATGAGAACTCCAAGAATCCGGACCACAAGAAATTTCTGTAGTTTGAGGTAACCTGAATCGTGGAATTTTGTACCAATATGTCATTTGATTCCAGGGGTACCTGATTATGGTCGTAGATGCTCCTATGACACAAAAGGATTTGTAGGGCCTGATCGTCGATTACAACTATCAAGAGGACCAGGAAGTACGTGAGGATCTTAATGACAGATTTAAGGTATCCACGGAGCAAGTAGCTCTGAAAAATATGGGACCTAGAAGCTCAGATTGCTGATTAAACCTTATGAAGAGGCAGTGTAGATTCCGGCAAATAGGACACTTAGAACCGGATTTCCTCTTCGTTCTCAGCAAGATGCCCTGATTTTCCCTCATGATGTGGAACCCAAACTCTGTATACAAAATAAGCAGATGCCCAGAAGTTTTTTAGGGACGTGGAATCCATGAATCCTGTTTGCCCTTAAAAGTACCTAATAAATACTTGGCAACCTAAAAAAATCAGGCCTATATCCGAATTGAAGGACAAACGGAAGTTTTAGGATTACAAGGTAAATCTTAAGATGAGAGCTACCTACAAATATGGCGATAAGATTCTTTGGGTCCTGGAATCTGCGCTTTGTTGTCCGAGGAACCCAACGGACTTGTAGGTCCACATTCTCAATTACAACTATCAAGAAGAGCAGAAGGCTGCTGAGGATCTATAATGACAATATTGTCATATCCAAGAGGCCTGTAGCACTAAATAGTGTGGGAAATTAGAAGCCAAGTTTCCAGATTAGCCCTTACATTGTGGCCATGCAGACATCTTGGATTGGCAACCCATGTAACCCAGATTATTTTTGTTCTCAGTAAGACTCCGGGATGATACCAGGTGATGTGTAAGTACAATCTCTTATGTACCAATACTCATATGCCCAAAAGGTCAGAAGGGCCCTGGAATCCAAGATTGCTGAATCCCCTTTAAGAATACATATTTGTATTCCAGTGGTCTGAGAAGGTACATGGTAAAATTTCGGTCCTTTTAAATTTGCTTATGCTTTATTTATGGCCAATTATGTGGTCGATCTTAGAATATGTTCCATATGGTGATGAGTAGAATGTGTATTCTGTGGTCTTTGGATGGAGTGTTCTGTAGGTATCAATTAAGTCCATTTGGTCAAGAGTCACATTGAGGTTCTGGATCTCATTGCTGATTTTTTGTCCTGAGGATCTATCTAGGGTTGTGAGTGGGGTATTAAAGTCCCCAGTTATGATGATGTTAGAGTCAATATATTTTTTAGTTTTCTAGAAGTTGCTTTATAAAAGTGGGTGCACCTATGTTAGGTGCATATATGTTTAGGATAGATATTTCTTGTTGATGGAGTGAACCTTTTATCATTATGTAGTGGTCCTCTGTATTTTTTTAATTTTTGATAGCTTAAATGGTTATTTGTCTGAAATTAGGATCATGACTCCTCCTTTTTTTGTGTTCCGTTCGCCTGAAAATGTTTCCCATCCTTTTATTTTGAGTCTGTGCATGGTCTTTCTACTAAGATTGCAATATATGAAGGCAATATCTTGAAGGCAATATATTGTTGCCTGGTGATATTTTATCCATTTTTCCATTCTATGTCTTATCAGTGGTGCATTTAGTCCATTCACGTTCAGGCTAATTATTAAAATGTGAGAGTTCATTCCTATCATAGAGTTCTTATAGAGTTGTTCTTCCACTTGGTTTATTGTCTTTCTTTGGGTTTGGGGGTTGGTTCATGTGTATTTTATTCTTTTTCCTGTACTCTTGTGAAGAACGTTGTCCTTTTTTTCCCGTTTTCCTCTGTGTTCAGTACTTTCTTAAATGTTTCATGTAGAGGTGGTTTGGTGGCAGCGTAAGCTCTTAGGGATTGGATATCTGGGAAAGATTTTAATTCTCCCTCCCTGATGAAGCTTAATCTGGCTGGGTAGGTTATTCTTGGTTGAATTCGTTTATCTTTTAGGACTTTGAAGATAGGGCTCTAAGCTCTCCTAGCCTGCAGGGTTCCTGTAGATAAATCTGCTGCTATTCTAATTGGTTTTCCGTGGTAGGTGATCTGGCCTTTTTCTCTTGCTGCCTTTAGGATTTTTCCTTTATGTCTACTTTGTTTAGGCAAATTATTATGGGTCATCATTGATTAGATCAGGGAAAATTTCTTGAATGATCTGATGAAAGGTTTGTTCCAGTGTGGTCTCTGTCTCTCTTTCTGCCTCAGGAAGGCCAATTACTCTTAGGTTCGGTCTCTTGAAGTAATCGCTCATCTCTTGAAGGTATTTTCTGTCTTTTTGAGCTTGTTTTCTAAGTTTTTAAGAGTTTGGGTTAGTTCTATATTTTGGTCCTCAGGTTCTGAGATTCTTTCTTCTGCTTGGGTAATTCTGCTTTCCATGCTTATCAGTTTGCTATATATTTCATTCACAGTATTCTTTATTACTGTTATCTCAGATATCAGCTCCTTTCTTGTTTCTTCCTAACTCTCCTCAATTCTTTTTAATCTCTCCATTAAAATCTTGATATCTAGGTTTGTAATTTTAGACCAGTCAATCTGGGGGCTCTTCATTGTTTGCATTCTGAAGTCCGTTTTCTCAGTGTCTGCCCTCCCAGGGGTCTTGGAGAGACCCATATTCTTCCTTTGGTTTTTCTTCATTTGTGTAGATTTTTCTTTCTCTCTCCCTTTCCCAACCCTTCTTTAATTCTCTTTTTCAGGGAAGGTGTGATAACTTTTGTTTCACTTGTATAATCTCCTGTTCTTCCTTATGAGGGTCTTCTGACTACGTTCACTTTTGAGGTTGGAGTGTGGGCTGTGGTCTGTGCTTTTCACAGTTTTGAGGTTTAATTGTGGGGTAAACTGTGATTCAGAATAAATGCTGATTACAGCATCCACCAACAGGTGTATGAGCACACAGGAAGCTATTTCCTACTGCCTTACAATCTGTCTGTTCACCAGGGAGGAGCTTGTGTCCCTGGAGCAACAGGAGGTACAAAAGAGGAAAATAATGGAGGAAGGGGTGTCAATAGGAAGTTAGAAAGTGAGAAGAGTGAGAGAGAAAACAGACATACATACCAACTAACAGGTGGAAAAGAAACACAAGGCTGGAGAGAAGTGAAAAAATAACACAGAAGGAAAATTTCCTGAAGAATATGGTAGCTACACAGAGACAGTTCAATATGACCATGAAACAGATAGTGTAAGTTAGAAAGCACACAATAGTGAGCAAAACATACAGTCAGAATGGTAAAGACAAAGGTCAAAATAAGAGATCAGACTAGTTCTATAATCTTTCCTTAGTGGTTAAAGTCACTTGAGCTCTGATATCCGGCCTCTCCCCTTTGTTTTTGTTGCAGGCAGCTAGCCTGCTGCCTGGGAGGTCTGTGACTCTTAGTTGTCTCAGTCTGTTCAGTGTAGGGGAGGGGCTTTGTCTCTTGTTTAATGACATAACTGTGAGAAACGAGGTGGAGGCTCTGACAGGTGGGCAGGGCGATGCAAATCTGCCTGGAGAATGGCAGACCTGGTAGCTTCACTTTCACTTTTAGGGATGTTCGTTTTCTTAGTGGTAATAAAGAATCTGTCCATTTGCTTGGTTTTTTGTGCAGGAGGCTGTAAGGCCAGATTCCACAACGCAGTGAATCATCTCGCCATTTTTAGTGTAATTTCTGGTTTCAGTTTTTCCTCCTATTCCAGAAACAATTGCTGGAATTTTAGATTGATTTCGTAAGTTGGGATTAGAAGTTCCCACATATTTAGGAAGTATTCTTAAGGGGCATCCAGCAATCTTGCATTCCAGGGCCCTTCTGACCTTTTGGGTGAATGAATATTGGTATATAAGAGTTTTTACTTCCACATCACCAGATATCATCCGGGAGTCTTACTGTGAACAAAAAGAATCTGGGTTACGTGAGTCGCCAATCCACGAAGTCTACATGGCCACATTATAAGGTCTAATCTGGAATCAGGGCTTCTAATTCCGCACATTACTTAGTGCTACATGCCTCTTGGATATGAAAATTCTGTCATTATAGATTCTCAGCAAACTTCTGGTCTTCTTGATAGTTGTAACCAAGAATGTGGACCTACAAGTCCATTGGGTTCCTAGGGACAACAAAGGGCAGATTCCAGGTCCCAAAAAATCTTATCACCATATTTGTATGTAACTCTCATCTTAAGATGTACCTTGAAATCCTAAAATTTCCGTTTGTCCTTCAATTCGGATGGGGCCTGGTGTTTTGAGTTTTCTAAATATTTATTAGTTACATCTGCCTATTTTTATACAGAGTTTGGGATCCACATCACGAGGGAAAATCAGGGCATCTTTCTGAGAATGAAAAGGAAATCAGGTTGTAAGAGTCCTCATTCGTCATAATCTACAGTGCCTCTTCATAAGGTTTAATTAGCAATCTTGGCTTCTAGGTTCCTACATTTTTCAGATCTACTTGCTCCTTGGATAACCTAAATCGGTCATTAGAGATCTCCAGGAACTTTCTGGTCCTTTTGATAGTTGCAATCGAGGATCTGGCCCTACAAATAATTTGGTGTCCTAGGAACATCTAGGAACATAATCAGGTACCCCAGGAATCAAATGGCATAATGGCACAAAATCCCTTGATTCAGGTTACCTCAAACTACAGAAATTACTTGTAATCAGGCTGGTGGGAATTGTGACATTGGGGTTAGTAGATTCCACATTTTGGTGTGTCCTTATTAATGGGAACCATGATTCTTGGATTACAATTCCCCAAGTACCTTATGGGAGTATTTCCCTTGATATCCAAACAACTGTAATTCTAGGTCACCAGGAAATGTCTCAGTGACTTGCCGAGAATGAACCAGAAATCTGGGTAACAAGAGTACTCACATGTAGGAAACTACACGGCCTATTGCTAAGGAAGAATAGGGAATTTTGGTTGCACTACTCCTCAGTTCCAAAAATCCACAAGGCATCTTACTAAGGGGTAACCATGAATCAGGGTTTGAATTAGGAAACTGGGTAATGGGAGTCCTCATATACAGGAAAATGAACTGTCTATTGCTAAGAAGGAATAAGGAATTTTGTTACACGTGCCCTCAATCCAAAAACAACTTCAGGGCGTCTTGCTAAGGGCTTAAGTTGAATCAGGTTTTTTGAAGTATGAATCTAGGGAAATGGAATCCTCATATACAGGAAATTACATGACCTTTTGCTAAGAAAGAAAAGGAATCTGCGTTACACGTGTTCTCAATCCCAAAAAACTACAGGGCGTCTTGATAAGGGCTAAACAAAAATCAGGGATTTGAAGCAGGAATGTGGGTAATATTCCTCATTACAGTAAACTTCGAGGCCTCTTCCTAAGAAAAAATAAGGAATCTGTTTTACACAGTTCCTCAATCACAAAATCTACATGGTGTCTTGGCATGGGCTAAACAAGAATTAGGGTTTCAAAACAGGAATCTGGGGAACGGGAGTCCTCATAAACAGGACACTACATGGTCTACAGCGAAGGAAGAATAAGGAATCTCTGTTACACGAGTCCTCAATCCAAAAAAATTCTCAGGGCGTCTTGCTACGGGAAAACAAGAATCAGGGCTTCAAGCTACCCTCATGTTTAAAAGCTATTTAGCATGTGGATATTACAAATCCGTCAATTCAGGACTCCAGCAACATTCTGGACCTCTTGATAGTAGTGGAAGGGTATCTGGCACTACAAGTCCATTTGGTTCCTCAGGACAACTAAGGACAGATTCCAGGACAATAAGGATCATCTTGCCATATTTGGATGTAACTCTGGTCTTAAGGCGAACCTTGTTATTCATAAAATTCCGTTTTTCCTTTTATTTTGAGAGGGGCTGAAGGTTTTGAAGTTGCCAAATGTTTAGTAAGTATTTTTAAAGGTAACCAGGAATCATGGGTCCCCATCCCTAGGAAACTTCTGGGTATCTGTCTTTTTGTAAACAGAGTTTTGGAATCCACTTTGACAGGGAAAGTCAGGGTATGATGCTGAGAAGAAAAAGGAAATCCGGGTTCATGGAGTTCTCATTCACGGAAGACTACAGGGCCTCTTGATAAGGTTTAATCAGGAATCTGGGCTTCTAAGTCCCCGCATTGTTAGTGAGTCTTGTACAAGGGAATGGGAATCTTGGATTCCAGTTACCCAGGAAACTTCTGGGACTCTTTCTATTGATATCCAAGTAACTCGAATTCTACATCAGCAAGAAACGTCTCCGTGTCTTGCTGAGGATGAAGCAGGAATCTGGGTAATGGGAGTCCTCATATACAGGAAACTGCACTGCCTCTTGCTAATGATGAATAAGGAATCTGGGTTACATGAGTGCTAAATCCCAATAATCTACAGGCCTTCTTACTAACGGCTAAAAGAGAATCAGGGCTTTGAGCACTCTTCATGTTTTAGAGCTATTTGTTGTGTGAATATTACGAATCAATCATTCCTGGCTTCCAGCAACACTGTGGTACTCTTAAAAGTTGTGAACGAGAATCTGGCACTACATGTCCATTTAGATACTCGGAACCTCTGATGCCAGATTCCAGGACACAAGTAATCCTCTCGGATTATTTGTATGTAAGCGTTGACTTCAGTGTTACCTCATACTCCAGAAATGTCTGGTGGTTCCGCTGTTTGGAATTAGGGCTTTGGGTTTAGGTGTTCACATTTTATAGGAGATATTTTTGGAGGGAACCAGGAATCTTAGATTAAACGTCCCCAGGCACATCTTGTCATCCTTCTATGGGTATACAATAGTCTTGGCTTCCAGGTAACAGGAAGTATCTCGTCGTTTTGCTTAGAACGAAATAGGAATCTGGGTCACTGTGTCCTTTGAAAGTTTCTACACATGTTACTAAAGAGGAACCAGGAAACTCGGTATCGATGTAACTTGCAAACATCTGGGCAATTGCTAAATTATCCCTGGCTTAAGGCAGTGCTCATACCTAAGAATCCACCGGGACTTTAGCTAAATGATAATCTGAAATCTGGGAGACCTGGTCCCCATATTATTCAGAGTAACGTCCTATATGCCTATCACAAGTTGGTCATTACCGATTCCCAGGAATGTGCTGCACCTCTTGAAAGTTGTAACTGAGAATCCAGCCTACTGGTCTGTTTTTTTTCCACAGGATCCTGCAAGGCCAGATTCCACAATCCAAGGATCATCTTGCCATTTGTTAATGTGACCACTGGCTTCATGTTTACCTCGTGGCCCAGAAACTACTGGTGGACATACGTTTTGGTATTCAGCATATGGGATTAGGGGTCCCCACATAATAAGGACGTATTCTTAAGGGGGAACCAGCATACTTGGATTCCAGGCCCCTGGGAAACTTCTGTCCCTATGAGTATTGGTATGTAAGAGTTTGGCCTTCCATGACACCTGAAAACGTCCGGGTGTCTTCCTGATAATAAAAAACGGAATGTGGGTTATCTGAGAACTGAAACCATGAATTCTACAGTGCTCCTTTATAAGGACTTATCTGGAATCTGGGCTTTGAGTTCTCCAAATTCTTCATAGCACCTTGTCACTTGGAAAGGACAGTGTCATTATAGATTCCCAGTAGGCTTCTGGTTCTCTTGATTGTTATAACCAAGAACCCATCTCTGCAGTTCAGTTGGTTTCCAGGACTGAAGAATCATCTTGCCATATTTGTGTGTAACTCTTGTCTGAAGATGTACCCTGTCATCCTAAAACTTCCTTTTGTGCATCTATTTTATATGGGCTGGGGTTTTGAAGTTGCTAAGTATGTAGTACATATTTTTAAAGGTAACCAGGGATCATGGATTTCACGTCCCTGGGACAAAACTGGGCATTTTTCTATTTGCAAACACAATTTTGGAATGCAGATGACCAGGGAAATTCAGGACATCTTGCTGAGAATGAGAAGAAAATCTGGGTTCAGGGAGTCCTCAATCATTAAAATCTATATGGCCTCTTGATAAGTTTAATAAGGAATCTTGGCTTGTAGGTCCCTACATTTGTCAGAGCTACTTGCTGCGGGGATACCTAAAATCTCTAATTACAGTTCCAAGAAGATTCCGGTACTCTTGATAGCTGTAATTGAGCATCTGGACCTACAATTCCTTTTGTTTCTTATGAACATCTTCGGCTATAATCCAGTCCCCAGGAGTCATTGGGAATTATGCAACAAAATCCTTTGCTTCAGGTTACCTGAAAATACCGAAATTTCTTGTGGTCACGCTGGTGGGAATTGGGATACTAGGTTTAGAATAGTCCACATTTTTACGGTGTCTTCTTAAGGGGAACCTGGAAGCTTGGATTGCAGTTCCCAGGTACTATACGAGAGTCTTTCTATTGATAGCCAAACTACTGGAATTCTACGTTCATCAGGAAATATCTCGGGTATTTCTGAGAATGGAGCAGGAATCTGCGTAAAGGGAGTCCTCACATATGGGAAACTCCATGGCTTCTTGTTACGGAAGAATAAGTAATCTGGGTTGCACATGACCACAATCATGAAAATCTACAGGGCGTCTTTCTAAGGGCTAAACGAGAATCAGGGTAACAATCAGGAATCTGGGTAATGGGAGTCTTCATATACAGGATGCTACACAGCCTCTTGCTGAGAAAAAATAAGGAATCTGATTTTCACGAGTCCTCAATGCCAAAAATCTACTGGGCCTCTTGCTAAGGGCCAAACAAGAATCAGGATTTCGAGGCAGGAATCTGGTGAATGGGAGTCCTCATATACAGGATACTACACGGGCTCTTGCTAAAGAAGAATACAGAATCCGGGTTACATGAGTCCTCATCCTAAAATTTGCAAGGCATCTTGCTAATGTCTAAAAGACTCTGGGCTTTAATGTCTCCAAAATTTTCAGAGCTGTATCCTCTGTGAATATTAGGAATCAGTCATTCCAGAAGTCCAGCAACATTCTGGTCCCCACGATAGTTTACACGAAAATATGGCACTACAAGTACATTTAGATTCTGGATCTTCTAACGCCAAATTCCAGGACACAAGTAATCATCTCGGGTTTTTTTAATCTAAGCCCTGAGTTCAGGGTTACCTCTTACTCCAGAAACTTCTGGTAGCTCAGCTCTTCGGAATTAGCACTCTGGGTTTGGATGTTGCACCATGTTTAGAAGATATTTTTGGGAGGGCAGTAGAGTCTTGGTTTCCAAGTCCACAGGATCATTCTGGAGTGTTTCTATTGGTAGCCACTGGTCTAGACTTCCAGGTCACTGGGAAATATCTGGTCGTATTGCTGAGGACGAAACAGGAATCTGAGACACTATGTCCCTAGAAAGCTTCTACTCATGTTACCCATGTGGAACAAGGAAAATCAGTTTCCATGTTACCAGCAAACTTCTGGGCAGTTGCTAATTTTTCCCTGGCTTAAAGAAATTCTCATACCTAGAAGCCTACAGGATTTTTCTAAATGCTAATCAGAAATTTGGAAGTCCCTGTCCCCACGTTTTTCAGAGCTAATTCCTATATCCGTACCACAAATCGGTCATTAATAATCTCCAGGAACCTGCTGCATCTCTTCTTGAATGGTAATAGAGAATCTAGCCTTCTGCTTGGCTTTTTTTGCAGGAGGCTGTAAGGTCAGATCCCACAACCCAATGAATCGTCTCACCATTTTAGTGAAATTTCTGGCTCTAGGTTTACCTCCGAATTCAGAAACTACTGCTGGAATTTTAGATTGATTTCGTAACTTGGGATTAGGAGTTCCCACATATTTAGGACGTATTCTTAAAGGGGATCCAGCAATCTTGGACTCCAGGGCCGTTCTGAACATTTTGATTAATTAACTTCGGTATATAAGAGTTTTTACTTCCACATCGCCGGGTAACGTCCGGGAGTCTTACTGAGAACAAAAAGAATCTGGGTTACATGGGTCACAAATCCAAGACGTCTGTATGGCCACATTATAAGGGCTAATCTGGAATCTAGGCTTTAATTCCCCACATTATTTAGTGCTAAGGGCCTCTTGGATATGAAAATTTTGTCATTATAGATCCTCAGCAACCTTCTGCTCTTCTTGATAGTTGTAAATGAGAATGTGGACCTACAAGTCCATTGGGTTCCTTGGGACAACAAGGGGAGATTCCAGGAACCAAAGAATCTTATCACCATATTTGTAGGTAACTCTCGTCTTAAGATGTACCTTGTAATCCTAAAACT
>NW_007245605.1:33910-34260 GCF_000164805.1 Carlito syrichta | reverse complement strand
CTTGTGGGAATTGTGACACTGTGTTTAGAAGATTCAACATTTGGGGTGTTCTTGTTAAGGAGAATTAGGAATCTTGGATTCCAGCTCCCCAAGTACCTTCTTGGAGTGTTTCTCTTGATATCCAAACAACTGGAATTCTAAGTCACCAGGAAATGACTCAGCGCCTTGCTGAAAATGAAACAGGAATCTAGGTAATGAGAGTCCTCATATACAGGAAACTACACTGCCTCTTGCTGAGGAAGAACAAGGAATTTTGGTTGCCCTAGTCATCAATACCAAAAATCCACAGAGCGTCTTAATAAGAGGTAACCAAGAATTCGTTTTCTGAAGTAGGAATCTGGGTAATGGGT